>NC_063339.1:36359129-36400772 GCF_021869965.1 Rhincodon typus | reverse complement strand
CTGACAGCAGCCTAAGCGTTGGCTGTGCCAGGCGGCAGCAGCAACAGCGTTACAAATCCCTGTGAAAACCTGTTCAATTTCCATATAGAGACTGGAATAATCAAATGGTAAACCAGTGTGACTTTTTCCCCTGTGCCTGCTTGAAGTGTAAAACACCAAAGTTATGCACTGTCGGGATGGAGTAACATTGAGCACAGTGGTGGATGTTTAATTCAAGCTGGTTTCCGAAACGTCAGCCTCTCTGCTCCTATGATGCTGCTTGGCCTGCTGTGTTCATCCAGCCCTGCACCTTGTTGTCTCTTATGAAATGATTATCATTTTTCTTGATGCACTTTCCAACTATGACATTCTACACTTGATCAACCTAATTCCACAGATATTCAGCAATGCCTCCTTTCTTGCTGGCAGAATACATGCTGATCAACAAAATTGTCATAAATTGTGAATACCAACTTGAGTTCTTCTCAGTGTAAGAATGAGAATAAATGTAGAGTTAAACAATCATATTGTGGGTTTATTGTTTTCATTTGAAAATAAATAGTTATTAAGATTTGCAAAACAGTTGTGATTAACAATCTCATTGTAATCATTGGTATGAAAATAAGGTTACTCCTGAAATTCACCATGAGGGACTATAGTCATCTTTCTCTGTTAAAGAGAATCAGAGTGGTTATTTAGTACTTTAGTCTGATTGGCACTATTGAGCATGGACAAGGCAAGAAGGCAGGCCTTCATGAACTACCTCAGCTGGGAATAAACCCATGCCATTGGTATGATTATGCATCACACACTAGCCAAACAAGCTAACCGACCCCCAAGCTTATTAACTACATTTGAATTCTATACATAATTAAACTCCAAATTTAACATGAAGCCTCTTTTCCATTTTCAATGATCCAACCTCATTCTGTATTATTGCTAACTCTGGACTAGATTTTACAGACCCTGCCAGGCCAGGGGAAGCACGTAAAATGCCAAGTGGCTAGTCTACTACTTCGTCACTCCTGCCCAATCTGGAACCCAAAATACAGAGGGATAGGTAAAATGTCTGGAGTCCTGTCCTCCCACCCTTAGGACCATTGAGGTGGTCAGTTATTGCCCACTTATAGCTCTCAGTCTTCAATATCATAATATGCCGGATGGTGCAAGGCAAGTTAGAATGTTTTGAACAGAATAAGCTTTATTGTCACATGTATTCAAATGAGTACAGTGAAAAGTGCACAGGTTGCGACTTATGGTGCCATCTGTTGTACAAAGGTCCCTAGGTACAGCTTCATCAGCTACAGTTCTTAGAAAAAATAGAGAAGTAAAATGTCAAGCATCGCAGATTTTAGGAATAAATTATAAAATGGAGAAAAAAAGTTCAAAACAATAGTCTTCCAACTCAGTCTTTGCTGGCACCAACCTTCCAATCCGCACAGGACCTTGACTCCAGACCGCACCTGGCTTCACTTCAGGGTTCACGAAGCTGGGAGATCGCTATCAAATCACCTAGAGTCCAGAAGTCCATGCTGAGGCCATGCTAGGCTGAGAGAACACCAAATACCACGGGAAGACCATTTCGCCATGCTGAGCATGCTCAGCCACTGTGAGATCACATGCCAACTGAGAGGATGCCAACCCCGGCTAAGAGGACTCCATGCTGGACTGAGAGACCATCATGCTGATCTGCTGGGAGACTGCCACGCCGAGCCGAGAGACCACTACGCTAGGCCGGCAGTATGCATTGCCAGGCTGGGAGGATGGCTTGTCGTCTGCACTGAGGCTGAGAGGCCAAGAGGAGGAGCAAAAAAAGACAAAAGAGGAAAGGAACGGATGGAGCGGACGAGCTCTGGCTTAAATGTCCTACTCCGCCGCCAGCTTGGTCCTCGAAAAGAGTGGAAAAGAATGGAAAGAAGTGGATACACTTTTGGGAGGGGTACCCTGTGCTCATCAGGAGCACGACCCTGCCTGGCTTAAGATGTTACCTTCCCTGCAACACCCCTGATGCCACCCCACCCCTTACACTTTGTGCCGCACTGCCTGGCCTCCAAAATCCAAATCCTCTTCTCCCTCTGTACGATACCCGATCCCTCCTCACCCTAAAAGCCCAGGACTTACCTGGATCCAGATGCAAATAATCTTTGTAGAGATGCTCGCAGTTCCAGCTGTGATATTGAATTCTGATGCCTTTGGGACTGCTGAAGCTGTTGGGCAATTAAACTCGTAGGCAACAATTTTTTCATTGGTGGGTAGAAGTCTGACCTCCCACTTCCCAGTAAAATTCAGCTTCTGTATGTGTCTCTTTCTCAGTCCTCCATGTATCATCTTTCTATTTTTTTAATATGACATTTTGGATCCCAAGCCTCCTGCTGAATTCATTTAAATCCTCTCCCTTGTTAATCTATTCTGGTATAAGAATAGACTGACAAGACTGGGATTTTTTCACTGGAGTGCGGGAGGTTGAAGGGGACCTTGTTGAGGTTTATAAAATCATGAAGGGCATAGATAAGGTGAATGACAATGGTCTTTTCCCGAGGGTGGGGAGTTCAAAACTAGCGGGCACATTTTTAACGTGAGAGGAGAAAGATTTAAAAAGGACATGTGGAGCAACTTTTTTACAGAGAGAGTAGCTCATATGTGAATGAACTGCCAGAGAACGTGGTGGATGCAGGCACAATTACATTTAAAAGACATTTAGATAAGTTCGTGAACAGGAAAGATATGGAGGGATATGGGCCAAGCACAGGCAGGTGGGACTAGTTTAATTTGGGAAAATGGTTGGCGTGGACTGAAGGGTGTTTCCATGCTGTATGACTATGCTAATTTCAGGGTATTCTGAAAATGTTATAACTTCATCCAGGAAAAGAAAAAAATGTTGCTCTTTTTTCATTAATTCATGGGATGTGGGCATCACTGGCAAAGGCTAGCATTTATTGCCCATCCCTAATTGTTCAGAGGGCAGTTAAGAGTCAACAACATTGCTACGGGTCTGCCTAATTACTTACTTTTGCAAAGTTTGATGTGAAACTGAGCAGCACAATTTAAGATCTCACAATCTATTTGTCATACTAGGCTAGCACATTTGAGCTAGGTCTGTAGTAGGGATACCACATTGTTCTAGGCTAAGGAGGACAAAAATCAATGAAGGCTTCCATTCTTGATTATAATGCAGTTATTTTGCCTGGAAAATAAATGTGTGGAGGTTGAATAAGGACACGTTGAATGATGATAGAATCCAGCTTAAGTCAGTGTTAACAGAGACAGGGAAAATATGTGAATTTTAATATACTGAATATTATAATTCAAGGTGAAGACTTCACTACATATATCCAAAAATTAAAATAGTTTCAAAGGATGTCATTTTTGTTGTTTAACTTCTCAGTAGAACTAATAAGGAAATAATTCTGAACAGTGAACAGGTATAAAACAATTTGGGACCTTTCTGAATACAAACTTGAATACTTCTCAGTGTATGAATGCATGAATGAATACACAGCTGAATCCACAATCCCCCATCATGGTTTTAATGTTTTTGCTTTGAAAATATTTACAGCAACAGGTATAGACATTCACAAAAGAGCCAAGTTTAATTATCTCATTGTAACATGTGAAATAAAATAAAGTTTATAATATGATTCCCCTATTGTGCATTTACTAGCCAGGATCACCTTCACCATCTTAAAGTCACAGATGGTGTACAGATTGCTTTGATCAAAAAAATTAGGGTAGAAAATAACTTCCAGAAAGACATCATTGAATGTTGGAACTTTAATGCATTGATGGTAAGAATTTGTGACTTTTTTATTTGACTATAAATTTGACCATAAATACTTGTTGATTTTAAAATAGTCTTCGTTTTTAATGAATTTAACTAGAAGAGTGCTCTTGATATTTGTTAGCATAAAGATCTTGAAAATGGGTGGATTGAACACAATGGAGCTATCTATTGTCAGCACACTGAGTGCAATGGAGACAGAGTAGAATCAGAGAGTTTGATCAAGAAGGGAATTCAGTTAAGAGGAGAGGTAGGTACTATTTACTTTTTATACATTTGTCAACCTCTAGGTGATCAGAAGTTGAAAATCTTCATGAGAGCATTCAAATTCCTGAGACACTGGAAATGGCTTTGGGAAGGTGGCACTTAGTCAAGCAAACGGGTTGCACCTGAACAGAGTTGGAACTAAGTTCCTTGTGGGGCACTTTGCTAGTGCTATCGGGGAGGTTTTGAACTAACTTGGCAGGGGTGTAGGAACCAGGAAACAATATTAAAGAGTAATACCAGGATGTACAAAATATCAGAAGAGATAGAAAACTTCCTATTCTTTTGAAGTAACTGCACCGAGGCCAGTATCCCATCACCAAGTCATCCCTTATTTCTTTGTGCACAATACACTGGCTGTGGCCAGCCAGCTCAGAGTCAGTCCCCTGAACTGAGGAGATTCTAAATCTCCTGGTTATATTGGTCAGCCAGAGCTTTACTTATTGGCCCAGGTTACAGCTCTAATCAAGGATTTCAGAGTCAACAAGTTCCAGTTGGTTCCAATCACTATGTCTTTATTACAATGCTAATAGCTTGAGTTGGATAAGGGAGAAATTAAAATGTTCTAAATCAGGATCATTATGTATGTAACTGCATGGAGTAGGTTACAGGTGCAGATGGCCATGTAGAATTATGTCATGGCAATATCAGGTCTTGCTGATAAAATGCAACAAGAATGGAACTGTGGCAGATAAACTGGAGCCAAAGATTTGTGGGAAAGACTTTAACCGAGCAATGGACCGTCTTCGAACAAGTGATGGATCTGATACAGTCCATGAATATTCCTTCAAAATGTAAAAGTTTGGCAAACAACTTCAGACCTCCCTGGATAAAAAACATAGAAATTAAGATGACTAAGAAGTGTTCTTATCGCAGGTGTCAAGTAAAAAATGCAATTGAGAACGAGGCAGAACACAAGATGTTTAAAAATGAAGTTAAAATGCAAATAAGAAAAGCAAAGAGAATATGAAAAAAGACTAGTCGCAAACTAGCTTACTTAACTGATTTGAGCCAATGGTGCTGGAGGTAGTGTATTAGCATAGATAGAGGATTTGCTAAGTAATAGAAGGTAGAGAGTGGGATGGGGGGGAGCAATTTCAGGATGGCAAACTAGCAAAATACCACAGGGATGCTGATGCCACAATTACTTCTAATGTGGTAGGAGGGCAAGTGGTGAGGATGACACAATCTGCAGCAGGATATTGACAGGTTAAGTGAGTGGGCAAAAGCTTGGCAGATGGAATAGAATGTGGGAAAATGTGAGGTTATTGCACTTTGGCAGGAAGAATAGAAGCACTGAGTATTATTTAAAGAGAGAAAGACTTAAGGAAGCTATAGAATGGAGGGATTTTGGAATTCTTGTCCACTAAACACAAAAAGCTAACATCTAAGTTCAGCAGGTAATAGGGAAGGCAAATGAAATGTTGGACAACAAGGTGTACAGCTGGATGAACACAGCAGGCCAAGCAGCATCAGAGGAGCAGGAAAGCTGACGTTTCGAGTCTAGACCCTTCCTCAGAAAAAATGAAATGTTGTCCTTTATTTCAAAGGGAATGCAGTATAAAAGTAAGGAGATTTTGGTAAAACTATACAAGGCACTAATCAAACTACAGTTGGAATACCATGAACTATGTTGGCCCCTTTATCTAAGGAAATATATACTGGCACTGGAGGCACTCCATAGAGGGCTCACTAGTCTGATACCAAGCAAGGAGAAGAAGTTGGTACTGTACTCATTGGAATTTAGAAAAAAAGAGGTGGCTTTACTGAAACATACAAGATTTGCAGGGAACCCGACAAGGTGGATGTGAAAAGGTTGTTTCTCCTTGTGGGAGTGTCTAGGACCAAAGGGCATAAATCTCAGACTAAGGGGCCACCCATTTAAAACAGAGATGAGGAGTAACTTCTTTTCTCAGAGGGTAGTGAATCTGTTGAGGCTGGGTCATTTATTATCAAGGCTGAGATAGACAAATTTTTGGTGAGTAAGGGAATCAAGGGTTATAGGGAAAAAGCACAGAAGTGGAGTTGCAGATTATTAAATTATCTATGATCTCATAGAATGATGGAACTGACTCGATGAGCTGAATGGCCAACTTCTGCTCCAACATCTTATGGTCTATAAATGCATAAACAGCAAAAGGGAGATTAAAGGAGTTAGGCCAATTAGGGATCAAAATGCAAATTTACACGAGTGTGCAAGCATGGGCAAGGTATTAAATGAATATTCCATCTGTCTTTAAAAGGGAAGCAGATATTACCCAGGCCATGGTGACAAGAGGAAATTCAATAATGAAAAAGGTCTAAAATTGATAAGGAGGAGTTATCAGATAAGCGGCTGGTACTTAAAATTGAGAAGACATGGTCTAGATGAGCTTCAACTGAGAATTTTGAAGGGAAACTGGAATTTACAGAGATACTGAACATTATCTATCCTGAACCCAGGGTGGTGCAAGAGGATTGTGAAATTACAAATATGGCGCCCTTAAAAAAAGGCTATAAGAAAAAGCTCAGCAAGTGCCTAATTTTGAAGAAGGGTCACTGGACCCAAAATGTTAACTCTACTTTCTCTCCACAGATGCTGTCAGATCTGCTGAGTTTTTCCAGCAATTTCTGTTTTTATCTCAGCAATTAGAGACTAGTTTATCTTTGGTCATGGTGAAACTTATAAGACAATAATTCAATATAGAATTAATAGTCATATAGAAAAATATGGTTAAGTAGGAGAACCATTATGGATTTTTTGATGGAAAATCCTGTTCAACTAACTTACTGGAATGCTTTGAAGAGTTAACAGAGTTGATGCTATTGATATGGTCGACATAGAGTTTCAAAAGGCATTCAATACAGTACAGCGTATCAGACTTACAAGAAAAGTTATAGCTTATGGAATAAAAGAGGCCCGTACCAACATAGATTTTAAAAAATGGCTGATTGAAAGGAAACAGAGTGTCATAGCTAATAGATATTTTTCAGCCTAGAGGAAGGTAATGCGTTGCCAATGGCTCAGAATTGGCACCCTTGTTTTTCCTGATTTATATCACCTAGACCTTGGGAGTACAGGGACAATTTCCAAGTTTGCAGATGAAACAAAACTTAGGAGCTTTGTAAACTGTGAGGAGGATGGTGTACAACTTCAAAAGGATATCAACAAGTTGATGAAGCAGTTGGATTGGTGAAAATGAAATTCAATGTGGAAAATTGTGGGATGATATATTTTGGTAGGAGGAAAATGGAGGGGCAGTATAAAATAAAGAGTACTATTCTAAAATGTGTGTGGCAGCAGAACAGTCTGGATGTGGATGTGTATGTGTTTTTAAAGATGGCAGGACAGATGGAGAGAATGGTTAATAAAGCACAGAGGATTTGTTGATAGGGAGCAAAGAGTATAAGAACAGGGAGGTTATGCTGAAGCTGTGTAAGATACCAGTTTGACCACAGCTGGAATATTGAGTACAGTTCTGGTTGCTATATTTTAGGAAGATGTGAATGAATGCATTGGACAGCATGCAGAAGAGGTTTATAAGAATGGTTGTAGGAATGATAACCTTCAGTTATGAAGATGGATTAGAGAAGATATAACTGTTTTCTTGGAGAGGAGAAGACCAAAAGGAGATTTGAGGATTTTTTTTTCAAAATCAAGAAAGGTGGACATAGAGAGAAACTGCTTCCACTCAAACAGATCAAGGATGAGAGGACACAGATTTAAAGTAATTTGCAAAAGAAGGAAATGTAATGTGAGAAGAAACCTTTTTACACAGTGAATGGTTTACGTCAGGAACACGTTGCTTAGAAGTGTGGTGGAAGCAGGTTCAATCAAGACATTCAAGGCATTTGATGATTATTTATAAGGGTTCTGGGGTAAGAGTAAGAGAATGGCACTAAGTTATAATACTATTCGGGGAGCTGGTATAGATATGATAGGCCAAGTAACTGCTGCACCATAACAATTCTGCCAGAAACTGATAAAAGCAGTAATCTTATTATGGTAACAAGGTGTGGAGCTGGATGAACACAGCAGGCCAGGCAGCATCAGAGGAGCAGGAAAGCTGACGTTTTGGGTCTGGACCCTTCTTCAGAAATGGGGGAGGGGAAGGGGCCTCTGAAATAAATAGAGAGAGGGGGAGGTGGTGATAGAAGGTGGATAATGGATCAGATAGGTGGAGAGAAGGAGGACAGGTCAAGGAGGTGGGGATGAAGCTAGTACAGGTGAGTGTAGGTAGGGAGTTGGGATAGGAGTTGGTCAGTGAGGAGGGAGGGGTGGGTAGGTGGGAGGGAAGACGGACAGGTCAAGGAAGCGGGGACGAGAGGGAGGGCTGGTCTTGGGATGAGGTCGGGGGTGGGGAGATTTTGAAGCTCAAAGTCCACATTGAGACCATTGGGTCAAAGGGTTCCAAGGCGGAATATGAGGTGCTGTTCCTCCCCCATCCCAATTCCCTACCTACACTCACCTGTGTGACCAACCCCCATCCCAACTCCCTACCTACACTCACCTGTTCTGGAGAAAATCTAGTCATGCAGAATGTTTACTGCTTATATTTTTTTCCGAAAAGCCCAGTAGCTCTGAATTAAGAGTCTGTCTTTCAATAAATTTCTTCAGCTGCCAAATACTGTATTTGCTTCAACTGTGAAATAAAAATTCTGAATGTCGACGTAACAAATGTGGCTACAATAGGACTACTAATATTTCTAAATGCTGATGAAATTTCTAAAATTTTTACTTCCAAAATCTTTAAATTTTGATCAGAACAAAGTCACAATGCGAATCTCCACAATATAAAATTAAATCAATACTTAAGTCAATAGTGTCTGGTTTATCCTGATTCTGCACCTAACCCAGTGACTATTACTAAAGATCTTCCAGTGCATCAAAACTGATAGTAATTTTCATATGGTCACAGGATAATTCTCCCGCTAGGCTGGAATTCAAGAATGTTATATAACAAGGTCAATAGGCATTTTAGTAATATGGATTGGAATTCAATTTTCAGACCGACATTCACAAAGCAATTTTTCAGATATTGCTACAATCTTTTTAAAGAAGTATTAAGATGGACCAAAAATACTAAAGAAAGATCTTATTCTAAATTAATGTTTGCAATGTTCAGATGTTTCATTAGATGATTGAACCTGGTTGATTACAATGTTAAGCATAACAACCCTGAAATTATGCTGTGGTATTTTAGTCTGTGAATGATTAAGGCCTTTATCTAAAATTACTCTCTCCATTATTTGTGTCAGCAATAGCCATTTATTTTTAAGTATGTGATTTAACCATTTATAGCAGAGAACAATTTCAAATTTATCCATTTCAGGAACTGGTATTGCATAACATAAATTTAGGTCAACTTTTCTCAAGATTTGATAATATCGTCAATAGTGTCTGAATAAAAACCTTCAAATTTATTGTGCAAATATTTTCTGCATTTGAGAAAGAACAAAAAATAACAGGATATAAGAAACAGATGAAGAACTAAAATACTTATTTTGGTTTAAAATTACATTGTGATCTGTAATCTGAGGAAGGCAGTGGTGTAGAGGGAAAGTCACTAGACTAGCAATGCAGATGCTCAGGCCAGTGTTCTGGGGACAAGGGACATGGAATGTGAACTCAATAAAAGCTAGTCTAATGGTGCCCATGTGACCACTGTTGATTGTCATAAAAGTTCATCTGTTTCACTAATGTCCTCTAGGGAAGGAAATCTGCCATCCTTACCTGTCTGGCCTACATATGACTCCAGAGCCACAGTAATGTGGTTGACTCTTAACTGCCCTCCAGACAATTAGAAGTGGCCAATAAAAGCTGGCCTAGTCAATGACACCCACATCCTGTGAATGAATTAAAAATTCTTCTATCTAAACTTGGATCTACAGTATTTCTGTGCCTTCTCACTTACTGTAGCACAGATTTTTCTTTAAAAAAATCTAAAATGATATATACTTTAATGACAGGGAAGATTGAATTAAATCTGCTATTTCTAACAATTATTTTTGATACTTACTGAAGAATGATATGATTTCTCATTCAACACACCCAATGCTCTAGAAAGCATCCTGTATTATGTGTAACAGGGCTAAGTACAGCTCCTTGTTTACTCGTGCAATGATGTGCCTAGATCTTAAACTTGGAAGAACATAATTTCCCTCTGAGCTATCTGGTGGGAGAAATCGTGAGGGGAGAGGAGCAGAGGAAAATACAACAGCCATTCCCACTCCCTGAAGTGTAAAGGACACAGACCTCAATGATTGTCATGTACAAGTGATTTAACCATTCACAGCCAAACCTGACTGGACCACGTAAGAAATATCGAGTTGACCTTTCATCTGTGAAAATTCCTACTATTCCAGGATCAAAAATGGAGCTTTTTAAAAGTCTAAAATGATATATACTTTATTAAATGACAGCAAAAATTTAATTAAGTATGCCAATTCTAAAACATTGTTTTTAATTTTTTAGTGAACTTACATACCCGTGAAGAATGTCATGACTGTCCATTCAAACTAATGCTACAGAAAATGGATCATCCTGGAATCAAAGAGAAGCTTTTGGCTTCTTTTCATTACTGTAAGCCACCATCTTTAAAATTTTCCCTAATTCCTGGCACCGTAATTCTAAACAAAATATGAGAAACCCATCTTTGGTTGATCTCAATCCTAATTACCCTCTGCTACCTCTGAAATTAGAACAACAGGCCAAACTACTTATAAGAAACCTCTCTTTTCTAGCTTATTTTAGTTTATTTCCTATCTCCTCACATCCTCTCCAAGCTAATTTTGTTTTTGTAATCATCTCCTACTCTCAATGCTACTTAGCTAAACTATTGATCAGCCAACTTACATCCCTTTCTGACTCCCATGTTGTCAGTTAACAGTTTTTTCTCTACAAGTGTTTTCCCTGTCACCTTGAAAATTCCATCATCATCCTTTTGCTTGACAAAATAACTTTTGATCCGTCCTGACTCGGAAACTATTACCTCATTTAAAAATCCTTGAATATGTAGTCACTCTCAAGTTGTGCCCTCCTTTCCTGGGACTCTGAATTTCTCCAATCCGCCAGTGCCACTGTACCAAATAGCAATTATCAAAGTTGCAAATGATATCCCATGTGACTGTGACAAAGGTGAACCATACCTCCTCATCCTTTTATCAGCAGCCCTTGATGCAGTTAATCATATCATTTTTCTCTAACACCCTTCCACTATGGTCCATCTGGGAAGGACTGCATCTGCATGGTTTCATTCTTAGTTATCTTATTGTACCTAGTGAATCACCATCTATGGCTAGTCTTTCCACTCCCATACTTTTAACTCTGATATCCCCCAGGGATTTATCATTGGCACTCTCTTATTTCTTGTTTACAGTGACATCATGTCATATCACATTAGTTTCCACTTTTATGTCAATGCCTCCATTCCACCTCACCAGAACCTCTCTTGACACCTCCAGTGTCTCTAGATTATCAGACTGCTTGTCTGACATCTGTGATGATGCTGTCACTTTAAAAAGGTTATTTTGTCCTGGGTTTATTTGAAGAGAGATTGTAAAGAAATAGGTAGCGAACTGGCTACTGGAGACGGCCTAAGTCAACAATTTAGGAGGTCTTTAGGATTTTTTTAAAAAACAGTTGTAACAATGAAAGGGGGCTGGCCAGTTCTGACAGACCAGGCTTTCTAGTTTTTTTTGTAGGTGTAGCAGTCAGAAGCTGTTTGGGGTCTGAGAATGTTTGGAAGCTTCAGTAAATGATTCCTACTTGCTACTTTCTCTGAAATCTCTCTTGATGTTGTTTCCTCCTGAATTGGAGAACTGCATGGAAGACTCTGTCTGAATTTACCTTTTTGCAAAGAGGACTGTTTATGGGATGTTACTATATTGGAACAGTTAACTAGTAAAAGGTACTGTATCTATTATTTGGTTAAGTTTTTCAATAGTTAAGTTATTCTAAATCCCTCTTTCTTTTGTTTGTATTTTAACTACAGTATTTAAATAAATTATCTTCTGCTTAATGTTGCATAGCTTGATCAGTTGCATCACATCTGGAACATGCATTTCACATCTACCTTTAAAATAAGTAAAAGTTAGGGTCTAGGCTACCTTCTTAAAATATTTTGAGGGGGTTTGGTCTGGTCCATAACAAATCCAGTGCTGAATATGCAGAAACTTTGATCTCCATCATGACAAGAGAGTTAAACTCCAAAGGTGAGGCAAGAATGGTTGCCCTTGACATCAAAGGCAGCATTTGATCAAATATAACATCAAGGAGTCCTCCATTGAGATCAGAATTGAAGGAATTCACTGATTGCACAACTTTCAGCCAGCAATGCCCATATCTCATGAACAAATGGGAAAAAAAGTCAAGATGGAGACTAGAGGGGATATTTCAAAATCAATTTATATCGTGGTTAGGAAATGAGAGCAGTCAAATCTATTTTTCTCGTTGACCATTTGTAGGTAAATTCTAGAATGATTTTGTATGACAGGACTGAGGGTTGGAGTTGAAGACCCGGCCAGAAGTAGGATGTGAAAGTTATGTAGTGATTTATTTTTGGTTCAAATTTCAGCCCACGTCATAGGCACGCATCTTTAATGAACTCGTTCAGAGATGTTATGACACCTCGGGAACCTTGAACCCCGGGTTTCTGGCTCAGAGGCAAGGACACTACCATTGTGCCACAAAAGCCCTTCCACAATATCATCAAGTAACAAATCTTCATTGTGTGGAATTGCAGCTTAGCATCTCGGCCAGCTGGTTTAAAGCGGGGAAATGACAGAATGGTTATTTTGGTCTTCAGGAACTCTCTAAAGGCCTGGCATCATCAGGGAATTCGGTCACTTCGCAGTCTATATATGGTGGGAATACATCTTGAAAGGTGCTCCTCTATCCTCTGACACTTGTCAAAATTATTGTGGATTGCCAAGAATCATATGAAAATAAATTTACTAACAAGAATCTTTTTAAATTATCAGACATTTTCAGTCCAATTTCTGTCTAGTTAACACTTTTGGTTGTTCATTTAATTCTTTTCCATTTATTGGAAGTTCCCGAACTTTCTGATAGAATCCACTATGCTCTGAGCCAGTATCCTGACTGAGCAAGCTGTAACATCCGCCTTCCTACGTGAAACACGCGATTTCACAATTGCTGTTTCTTTCCCGCGGCTGTTTGTCTTAGCAACCTAGCTTTTCCTGAAAACCCACGAAGACACCAGATCCTGCTCTCTGTCCATTTTCACCCACCGATAAATCAGTGTATTTCCCGACCCCCTGAAGAATTCCCCTCAATTCCCTCTTCCAGACTCATAGCTCGCCACGTCTTAACATGTCTCCTCCCCTTTCCCACTGCTACAGAGAGCACACGTTCCAAGGAGAGAATTTACGGCATTCATTCTCAGCTGGCGTGCCGGAGGATGTCAAGTGAAAGGCGGATACTGTGAACTGATATCAATTACAAGACCCCAATGTCTTGCGTTGGTGGGGAAACTGTAGGTTGCTGCAAAGATGAATTTAGTTCAAAAAGCAGAAGGAAGGTCGGATTTTTTTTAAAAAACGGTTAAACACATCATAAAATTCCATTACAAAATGAAGTATTTGCATTGAAATGTACTAACGTCCTTTAGGGAAGGAAACTGTCATCCTTATCCGGTCCGGCCTACTGTGACTCCAGACCCACAGCACCGTAGTTGACTCTGAAGTGCCCTCTGGGCAATTAGGGATGGGAAATAAATGCTGACTGACCAGCCATGCCCTCATACCGTTAATGAATAAAGAAAAAAAATTGGAGCTCGAAGCTGAGAGATATTTGGCTGCTCTCAAACACCAGTAGGCAGGTTTGTGGGGAGATTCCCATCCACCTCTATAGGGTCAATGATCTGAGGGATGTTCATCCAAGTGAACATCCCTAAATCTCTCTGTTCTGCAACTTTCTGCCATGTTTCTTCATTTAAATGATATTAAGTTCCTCTTCTTCTTCGGCTGCTTCTTCAAAACTGACCCAAAACGTTAACTCTGCTTTTCTCCACAGATGCTGCCCGGTCTGCTGAGTTTTTCCAGCAATTTCTGCTTTTTTTTCTGACTTCCGGCATCTGCAGTTCTTTGGGTTTTTTAAGGTAGCAAAGTAAGTTGTCAAGAGGAGGTAGAGAGTCTTAAAAGGGATATAGAAGGTTATGTGAATGGGTGAAAAAAAATGGCAGATTGAAAAGTAAAAATATGAAAATTTGTCCACTGTGGCAGGAAGACTAGAAAGTAATACACTATTTAAATAAAAGAGAGACTGCAGAACTTGGAGGTACAGAAGGATCTGGATGTATTGATACATGAATTACAAAAAGTTAGTTTGTGGATACAACAAGTGATTTGGAAGGTAAATGGAATGTTTTTGTTTATTGCAAAGGGGCCGGATTATAAAAGTAATGAAGTTTTCCTAAACTTGTACAGGGCATTGGTAAGAACACACCTTGAACACTGTGTATAGTTTTGATCTCCTTATTTGAAGAAGGATTTAATTGCTTTAGGAGCAGTTTAGAGGAAGTTCACTTTCATTTGTAGGATAAAGGGGTTATTTTATGAAGAAAATTTGAGCATAGAATCAAAGAGTTCCTACAGTGTGGCAACAGGCCATTCGGCCCAAGAGTCCACACTGACTCTTCAAAGAGCATCCCATCCAGACTCACCCCCCTGCCCTATCCCTGTAATCTTGCATTTTCCCATGGCTGATCCATCTAACCTACATATCCCTGGACACAATGGGCAATTTAGCCTGACGAATCCACCTAACCTGCACGTCTTTAGACTGTGGGAAGAAACTGGAGCACCTGGAGGAAGCCCACAAAGAAATGGGGAGAATGTGCAAACTCCACTCAGACAGTCACCCGAGATTGGAATTGAACCTGGGTGCTAACCATTGAGCCACCATGCTGCTCAATGTTGGGATTATATTCATTGGATTTAGAATGATGCAAAGTGATCTTATTGAAATACGTCATACCTGAGGGGAATTGACAGGATTCTAAATGGATATTTAACCTTTACAAGTGACTGGAGATGGTTAACACAGCTTCAGAACAAGAGGTACATAGAACATAGAACAGTACAGCATAGTACAGGCCCTCCGGCCCACGATGTTGTGCTGATCTATTGTCCTACTAAGATCAATCTACCCTGCATACCCTACATTTTATTGTCCTCTATGTGTCTATCCAAGAGTCGCTTAAAAGTCCCTAAAGTATCTGACTCCACTACCACTGCCGGCAGTGCATTCCACACGCCCACCACTCTCTGTGCGCAGAACCTACCTCTGACATCTCCCCTATAACTTCCTCCAATCACCTTAAAATTATGCCCCCTCGTAATATTCATTTCCGCCCTGGGAAAAAGATTAAAAGGATTTAAAAAAGGATTAAGATTAAAAATCTGTTTTAAAATGGAGCTGAGAAACATCTTTCTGTCAAGGATCAGTAGGCTGTGGAACTCTGTTCCTCATGAAACTGTGGAGGCAGCATCATTGAATTTATTCAATGTAGAGTTAGATTTTGACAGGAATTAATGGTTAAGGGCAACAGACAGGAATGTGGAATTGCAACCAGAACCAGCTGAACCACAATCTCATTAAATGACAGACCAAGCTCAAATGATATACTCCTGCTACATGTTCTAAATCAGTTTACTTAGCTCTGACAGGGAATCCAGTATGGAACTAATTGATCAGTATGGCTTAACTGTTTGGGGCGACAGTACATAATAAGTTACATTCGATATTTCTCTGAGAAAAGCCAAAGTACCATTACAGTATATCCTTTACTATTTCCTGTTTATTTTTATATTTGCGGAAGTGGTACTTAGAAGTTGACTTGCAGCATGGTTGTTCCCGTCAATTAGAGTCATGGGGTCATACAGCACAGAAACAGATCCCTCAGTCCAACCAATACATGCTGACCATAATCCCAAACTAAACTAGTCCCACCTGCCTGAACTTGACCCATATCCCTCGAAACATTTCTTATTCATGTTCTTATCTAAATGTTTTTGAAATGTTGTAACTGTACCTGCATCCACCACTTCCTCTGGAAGTTCACTCCACACACGAACCACTCTGTAAAAAAAATTGCACCTCATGTTTTTTTAAAATCTTTCTCCTCTCACCTTAAAAATATGTCACCTAGTCTTGAGATCCCCTAACTCCTATATTCAAAGGCCTGAACAATGAAGGCAAGCGTGCTAAATGTCTTCCTAACTACTCTATTTGTGATGCAAAGTTCAAAGAGTTTATACCTGAAGCTCTAGGTCCCTCTGTTCTACAGGACTATCCAAAGCCCTACTTTTAATTGTATAGGTATTGCTTTTGTTTGTTTTACCAAAATGCAATACATTTATCCAAATTAAACTCCATCTGCCACTCTTCAGCCCATTGACTCAATTGATTAAGATCGCTTTGTAATCTTAGAAAGCCTTCTTCACTGTCCACTGTACCACTGAAATTGGTGTCATCCACAAACTTACTAAGTTACTTTGTGCTTTGAGAAAGGAAAAAAAATCAAATCACAATATTTTTTCAAATTTCAACTTCAACACATAATCAAAGAAAATAATTTTGAAGTACCAGGTTGCGCTCCATAAGGAGCTTTCAGAAGTCACTGTAACATGTGACAATAGTCGTTAGAAGATTAATCGGAACAGAAAGCAGGACACTCAAACTCTGCTAAGATCAAGATGATAAATTTTCCATTAGTGTTTTTCCTCTGGAATTTACTCGAGCAAAATTCTTTTCTATGAAGTATAAGGTGGAATTTCACTGGGCTGCCAGGATAATATCTTATGGAAAGCAAACCCCAGCATTTATGCTGAAAAATATCCCAATATCTCATACTGTAGCTATTTTAATGTATTCTAATTGAATTGCTGTGTGTGAAAGTAATTTCAGTTTACTTTATGCCAATAGCAATAACAGAGCATTGAGCAATAAGTAACACCTGAAACAATCAGGGCAAGAGTTCACCTTTATGTACACAAAAGTTAAAGTTTTGGGCTCTTATTATGCAGTAATTTTCAATCAATTAATCACAACTATCTATTATTTAAATTGTTTTGGAAATCAGGAACAGAGAAATATGGGGAACGATTAATCTTACAGGATAGGTCTGTTTTGATGACAGGTTAAAAACACTGAAATTTCTAGGATGCTGGAAACTGATAGGAATCAGTCAATCTTTGCCTTTAACCTGAATGTGATATACAACATTTGCAAACCTTTGGGGAATAAGCATGCCAGCTATCTCAATTGATAATTTATTTGCTTCTTTAACTTTGGATTCTGACTTCAATTGTGTGAATGTGGTTTTTCTGAGATCCCTTCCAAGAAATGAGAAAGATGGATGGGGTTTGAAGCAGCTGAACAAGTGGTAGGCAAGAAATCCTTTTAAATACCGAGCTCTGACATTTGCTTCCTTACCTAAGTGAAATATTTTTGCTATTAGGTCATGCTCTGAGAATATGCTTTCACTGCTTTAGGACTTAATTTGGAGTTCTTTTGGTGGTTGCAGTTGTTTTGTCTTTGACCTACATTTTGCAGTTGTCAGCTTTCAGATCAACGTGGGAGCTGTTGGTCCTCAAATGAGGAGTAACAGCAGGAGCAGCAGTTTCCCTTCAATCACCTACTGCTCACCGAGAGAGACAGGATGAACAAAAGGCTCCAGCTTGCAGGAGATGGTATCCCTAACATAGAGTTTACAGGTAGTGATTAAGCTTCATGGATAGAACTGAGTACCTGTGCCTCAGAATGTTCCGTATTTTCCATCAGGTGGTTGCTAACATTAGCACTCCTGGAAGAAAAACTTCTACCAGCTGAGATAACAAGGTGCAGAGCTGGATGAACACAACAGGCCAAGCAGCATCAGAGGAGCAGGAAAGCCTACGTTTCGGGCCTAGACCCTTCTTCAGAAAATTCAGAAAACCTTTCTACCAGCTGAAGCAGATTGTTATGCCTTGGTGATGGCTGTCAAATTCACCATTGTTCTCAATTTCTTTGACTCTGTTTCCTTCCAAGGATCTGCAAATGATATGCAGAATCTCAATCTGTTGTCCATAAACAACAAGTGAACTACATCATGTTTGAGACTTCTCAACTGATGAGACCAGCCATAAAGGCCTCAATTTTCTTATCCAGCTGGCTTTCTACAGGTCTAGTGAACCACCAACATGGTAATTGAAATGCTGTAAGACTGAGTTTATTTTTCAATAATTAGTTGTCATTTCATTATATGTAATGATCAACCAAGTAAGATATTAATATTGTATTCTGTTTAATCGTGGTCAATGTAAGACAATTGTGTCATACCATAGAGGCCTTGGTAACTAAGTTCTGCTGTCAAGAGAGAATCACCATATGGTTTCCAGTTAAAAGTAAGGTCATGTGTTTATGATTTGTTACTTGACGAATGTGAGGCTACTTTGTAGTTTAATTGTCATCGTATTTGGATGTTAGCCGGAAATTTGGTTCAAGGCCGCCCAGGGACGATGTCTTCCATACTTTGGGAGCCCTCTTTTGACACAGTGGTAGTGTTCCTACCCCTGGACTAGGAGGCCCACTTGCTCCGGATGTGAGCAGTAACACATCTGAACGTTGGTTAGGAAAATAGAATAAGTTTAAAAAATGTAAATTGTGGGAAGCAAAAACAACTTTAGGTTTCAGGCAAGAGTTCTTGGCTTGAATTAGCTTTGCTTTTTAATTTAAAGTGCCTAAAAGAGGAAACAGTCACATTCTTTCAGTCTTTCAGAGAAACAGTCACATATAACAAGCTTCTACATTATTTTGGCATTAGATTTTGTAATATAGTTTTGAATGTAGTTCCTGTGATTTGTGTTTCCTAAATACTTTGCAATGATAACTTTTTTTTCAGTCAACTTGTTCAGAAATGTCATTTTACACTTGTGGAGCAGGTGAGACTTGAACCCAGGCCTTATGGCTCAGATGTTGGGACACTACCACCATGCTTCTCTTATATAATTGCCTTTAATTAACTATATAGTGATTTCTTTTCAGACAATCTAGGCTGTACAAATTCAGTGCAATAAGGTTTGATTCTTGCTAGATATCTCATACGGTCCAATAAGAATTCTCCTAAAGCCTGTGCCCCTATCTCTTTTCAGAAAAAAAAGACGTGTAAAAGAGATTGCTGTCCTTTAAAAGGTTACTGATATCTTAGCGAGCCTGTGAGGAAATAACAGGAAATTATGTGAGTTAGGTGAAAAAAATGAGATATTAGAAACACACTGTCTTGCCAAACTGGGACTAATCATATGTTGTTAATGCATTGACAAGCTGATCAGAGCTCAGGGATACAGCTGACTATGCACAGAGGTAGTGACTAGTAAGGGTTAATAAGCAGTAACATTTAGCAGCCAGGTGCATGACAAGAAGTAAAGTAGGAAAGCAGACTTCAATCAACAGAACACAACAAGAGACAAGGAGCTACGAGTTGTGAGCTGGTGTTCTCAAAGTAGACCAACTGGTTCCACAGTGTTCATTAAGTATCATTCTTCCCTACTTAGTGTGATAAACTTAATAACTTCTGTAAAATAATATATATGCCAGAGTGATTTTGTAACTGAGCTAAAAGATCCTTCTAGCTTGGCTCTCCTAAGTTGTAATTGTTATTGACTTAAGTCCTATAATTAAAGTTAAACCGAACACTCCACATCTTACAATGCCTCTAGATCACCTAGAGTTTTCCTTAATGAAAATGGAATCAATTCTAACTGGCCTGAAACCAGCAAAAGATCATCATGTAGATCTGTATGCCCAGGTAACTGCCATTATACTTTTGTTCTGTACTAGTCAACTTCTTGAGATACTCATTCTGTAAAATAGAACTAGTGAATGTCTCCTTGAATCATAGAATTCTACAGTGCAGAAGATCAGGACTACCCTCTGAAATGGCAGATGACACTTGCAAGGAACCAAACAATGATCACAAGGAAAGGTGTGACTGTTATAAACTCAGCTGATGTCACTGGGCAAGATTGATCCCAAACTGAAATCTGGCTTGATAGATCTCTTTCTAAATTGAAGGAGATGGCTTCACATTGATACACAAGTACACAATGCTGCAGCTGTGGTTTTAAAAATAAAACAGAAGCTTATCACACAAAAGAAATGAAGACAAAATAGAATAAACCAAGCTATATTTGGAAAGGAAAGGACTTATTAGGGATAGTCAACATGGCTTTGTGTGTGGGAAATTGTGTCTCACTAACGTGATTGAGTTTTTTGAAGAAGTAACGAAGAGGATTGTGAAGGCAGAACGGTGGACGTGATCTATATGGATGTTCAACAAGGTTCTGCATGGTAGACTGGTTGGTAAGGTTAGATCACATGGTATACAGGGAGAAGTAGGCATTTGGATACAGAACTGGCTCAAAGGTAGGAGATAGAGGGTGGTGGTGAAGGGTTGCTTTTCAGACTGGAGGCCTGTGACCAGCGGTGTGCCGCAAGGATTGTTGCTGAGTCCACTGCTTCTTGTCATTTATTTAAATGATTTGGATGTGAACCTAGGAGGCATGGTTAGTAAGTTTGCAATGACACCAAAATTAGAGGTGTGGTGGACAGTGAAGAAAGTTACTTCACAGTACAACAGGATCTTGATCAGGGCCGTTGGGTCGAGGAGTGGCAGATGGACTTTAATTTAGATAAATGTGAGGTGCTGCATTTTGGAAAGGCAAATCAGGGTAGGACTTATACACTTAATGGTAAGATCCGGGGGAGTGTCGCTGAATAAAGAGACCTTGGATTGCAGGTTCATAGTTCCTTGGAAGAAGAGTCGCAAATAGACTGGATAATGAAGGTGGTGTTTGGTCTGCTTGCCTTTATTGGTCGTGCATTAAGTAGAGGTGTTGGGAGGTCATGTTGTGGCTGTACTGGACATTGGTTAGGCCACTTTTGGAATAATGTAATAATGTATCCAATTCTAGTCTCCCTGCTATTGGAAGGATGTTGTGAAACTTGAAACAGCTCAGAAAAGATTTACAAGGATGTTGCCAGGGTTGGAGGGTTTGAGCCATAAGGAAAGGTTGAATAGGCTGCGGCTATTTTCCCTAGAGCAGTGGAGGCTGAGGAGTGACCTTATAAAATCATGAGGGTCATGGATAAGGTGAACAGCCAAGGTCTTTTCCCCGCGTTAGGGGAGTCCAAAACTAGAGGGCATAAGTTTAAGGTGAGACAGGAAAGATTTAAAAGGGACCTAAGGGGCAACTTTTTCGTGCAGAGGGTGGTGAATGTGTGGAATGAACTGCCAGAGAAAGTGGTGGAGGCTGGTACAGTTACAGCATTTAAAAGCCATCTGGATGGGTATATGGAATAGGAAGGTTTTAGAGGGATATGGGCTGAACACTGGCAAATGGGACTAAATTAATTTTGGTCAGCATGGATGAGTTGGACTGAAGGGTCTGTTTCCACGCTATTGACTCTATTTACATCTAACACAATTTTAAGGATTTCGAAAAACAGTAAATACAATCTCATCTAGTTCAACACCATTATGTTACAGTACTCAAATGCCAGACAGAATCCATTCTCTTACATTGATAGGCCTGTTTCTTTCCTTTCCTTGAAAATTGTGTAGCTTTTGACGGTGATACAAATGCACCTTGACTTTCTCAACTTCAAATAACCCCTCCTGGTTCTTAGCAAATACCTCTGGTCTGGAGGTTTCAAGTAAAACCCTTACATTCAGGGAACTAATTTCCTAACTTTTCTGAACTAACTACTTTCTCTAGGAGACTATTTCATACATCTATCTTCAACAAGGACTTCTGCACATTTAAAATAAAAGCTTTATAAACTATGGGATTTTCTCTTAAACAAAATAAAAGCTCTGAACCTTTTAAACTGAAAGGAAGCAAATGCTTCTCAATGTTTACTGTCTCCACGCATAAAACTCTCCCAATGCAAATACATTTCCATTATCACCCAGGGATTCTCTCATACTGTTCTAAAAAAAATCATGGCTCTAAAAATACTGACAATTTAATATTAAACTCTCTCCTGCAGACAGATTAAAACCCACATCACTAGTTCAAAATCCAAACTTTAACATAAATTTTATATATATATTATATATATATAACACACACACATTACATCACACTCAAAGAAGAATGATAATGTATTGTTAAGATACATAAAGATACATTTTCATTACTCATCAAAAATTATCTTTCTTCACATTGGGAATTGTCACTATATAGTATCTCGAAGGAGGGGAGATTTGGGAGCTGATAGAAATAAAGTGATATTAGCTAATAATGAGATGTAAATGCCTGCAATAAGGCCATTACTGCTCATTAACGAGATTCAAAACTCATCAGTTAAATTCTAAGGGGGAATTGTAAATATTTTACTTGGCATCTAGAATCTGATTTTTCTATTTTCACTGAAATTGCCCAACATCCTTGCCATTGCACATGCTGCTTAAGGGAACATAAAATTCCACCTGGAGCTTTAGGAGGTTGGGTTTAAAAAATGATTGATTAGGAATTTGTTCAAGGTTAAAAAATAATGGATACAGATTAAAGAAATATTGTCAGGCTGTATTGGGATTAGAATTAAATGGGGTGCCTAGGAGCACAGATTGATATCTCTGTTTCCAGTTTGCATAATTGTATTAATTTTTAAAATATGGAAAATTTGGTTAGATTTGTACTTTATGCTGAACTTGCAGGAGCAGTAGGAAGGAACCTGTCTGGAAATTACAGAATAAGTTAGGATAAATGAGAGTAGGGTGTATAATAGCCAACAAACTTTAACATAGAAAAGTATTAAGCACTGGAGAGAAAGGACAAATTAGCTGTATGAATAACATTGGAATAACCAGGGAAGATGTTGAAAGAATGTTTGGAAGTCTTAATTAACTTGATGTTCAATATGTCTAATGGATGCAGATCAGCCAATCATCAATGCTACTGGATATAAGTGAAAAAGCAGAAACTATGCTGTATTCTGATCAAACAACACCTTGTCTGCTCTTTCCATTTCTGGTTGCTTAGAAACGTGGGAGCCACTCAAGTACTGGAAGGAATGCAGAGAAAGTCACGAGCAGTTGTCAGAGGCCTGATTTAGGAGGAAAAATTATGAAGGGATGATCTTATGAAGGTAAATTAAGTAGGAAATTTTGAAGAAAATTCTGTTGAATACGGAATTATAATAAACAGTGGGCATAACACTTTAATGGAGAAGTAACTTGTTTATTGTAGGAAACTAAGAACTAATTTGCTATAAGCTCTTTTAGCACTATTGGCAAAAACATTTTCACTGCCAACTCCTTCTCCCATATTCTTAGATTATTCATTATGCACAAATATTTTATATATATGTTTGTTTGTAATCCAGCAGTGACAGGCAAGAGGCATTGCCATAATAGATCTGTACAACTATAATATGTAAGATCATGCGAATTAGCATGGTCATAAAGACTCAGTGGCTTAAAATAAGTTTCACGCTCCTCAGTGAAAAATGCTTTTTAAAAACAAATCCAGTGTGCAGAATGGGAACCTCGTTAAACAACCCTCAGGAGTTCACATGTTGCTAAACAAACATTGTTGCAGAATAATGGTGTGGTTTGTTACCTATAACAAGAGGGTTTTAGCTATGTTACATTGCAAAATTATCAGGGTGTGTAGACTTACACCAGGGAATCCCCAGGTAGATTTCAGAAATTGCAATATGCAAATAACCTGACTAGATAAATTACGAAGCCAGTTACAGGAAATTCATGGACAATTTCTTCAAACTTCTCATTTCACTTGTTCAGAATTGGAACTGAGAAACAGAGGCAGCACTCATACAGGTATGTGAAATAGTGAACATTTTACAGTAATATTTAATAAAAATGTAAAAATAATAGATGTGATATCAAATATAAAGTATACACATGTTGGTTTAGCTAAAGAGGCAAAGGAAGTCGTATTTAAATTTACAAACAATGGAAATATAGGCAGCAGAGTTAATGACTGAAAACCAATGGAAGTTGCAAAGTGGTATTGATAAAATAATGGAATGGGTAAAGAAAAATAGCAAGGAATGCAATGTCAATAGATATGATGTGGTACATTTTGGTTAAATAAAGTATTACTTTATTTGGAATGGGGAAAAGCTGGCTGATTTGGAGGCACGAGAAATTTGAGAATTCATGTTCCTATTAAAAGCAGAGCCTCAAAAGTATAAAACCATGAAAATACAAATGGAATACTGAGTTAACGGCATAAGAGTATAAAAGTTGAAATGTAGGGTGAATCTGTGTAACAATTTTAGTGATGTTGCAGTTGGAATGCTGCAGCTTTGGGCTTTACAGTGGTGAGGCAGCAGATGGAGGAACTGTGCAGATTCGTAGGTTGTTGATGCACATACAGTTTCAAAGAAAAGCATGAAAATTGGAACTATTTTCATGTGAACTGAGGAAAATAATTTCTTGATAGATGTTTAAAATAATGAAATATTTTGATAGAATAAGTAAACAAACTATTTCTAATGGTTGAAGCATTGATAATGAGAGAACAATGTTTTAAAATGCTTAGCAAAATTACTAAAGGTGATGTGGAAAATATTTTCACGCCATGAGAATAAGATTTGAAATGTACTGCCTTATAGCTTGGTGGTTACTGATTCAATAGTAAGCTTCAAAAGGGAATTGGATAAATATTTCAAAGAGAAAAAACATTCAGGGAAATGAGAAAGAGCAGTAAGTGGAGGTAACTAGAATGCTGTTTGAGAGATTCAGCATAGATTCAATGATCTGAACAACCTACTGTTTTTTTCATTGCCATTCTATGACTAACAGGTAATTTGATGAAAGTGTTCATAACTATGAAATGATCTAATAGAATACACATAGAAATAGATTATTTCTAGTGATGAAGGTGTCTAAAACGAGAATGTGTAAATATAAGATGTTAAGATGAAGAGCATGAAAAACTTTATTGCTTTTCGTCAAGTTTTACAAAAATACATTGCCAGTTTTAGTATAAATAAAAAACAACTTGCTGGAGAAACTATGTCAATGTTTAATAATATGTTTGATTGCTGATTGAAGAAAAGGATGAATAAAGGGAGATGTCAGAATGAGATGACTCTTATGGAGTTACAACCACTGTTCATGGAGGATAAACACCAACAGACTAGTGACCTGAACAGGCTATTTTCAGTTATAATTTATGTATGGTTAACTATTGGTATAATTAATTTTCAGCAGGTAGGTCACATCAGAACTTTTGATTATCTGAGAAGAAAAATATTGCAGATGAAAATCAGAAATAAAAATACGAAATGTTGGAAACACTTAGCAGATCTGGCAGCATCACATATGATCTTAGGGGTTAGTTAGCTCAGTTGGCTGGATGTCTGATTTGTAATACAAAGTGATGCCAACAGCGTGGGTTCAATTCATGTACCAGCTGAGGCTATCAAGAAGGGCTCTCCTTCTTAACATCTCCCCTCTCCTGAGGTGTGGTGACCCTCAGGTTAAACCAGTCTTCTCACTCTAACAAGAGCTGCCTACAATCTTTAGTAAAGTCTGGCAACTTTACCTTTTACATTTTTACCTTATGGTATTATTACTGTGACTATGTGCTATGTCTATTCAAATTGGTTTCTAACCTCTGACTACTACGAGATACTACTGCAAATGTAAAGAGGTGGCGAGGTTTGTAATTCAGATTACTTTTGTCATTTCTCCTCACTTTCACATTCTTTATGCGTGTATCTTATCTTTGCAAAGGACGTGGTGCTGGCATTTTTTGGCACATATTGGCCACTGTTCCTGACCTTGCCAGGCCTTGAAAATTATAAATGCCATCATGTAACAATGTAAAAGTCTGTTGTTCCCATAATAATAGGTGTGTTTTTTTTCAGGTGATGAATAACCTTAGTCTGTGAGCTGTCTAATGACTCTGAATACTGGTATTCTTTTCCTGTAAGAAGAAAGCTCTAGAGCAACCACCTATTTGTAATTGGGCTGAAAACCCACCCTACAGATATTTCCTTGTGTTGGCTAATCATAGGCCAGAGTTTTGCAGCCCTTAATTCCCTTTTCTCCCTCAGTGTCAGATATAATTTCTGTTTCCCCAAACAAAGGAAAACATATAGAAGGAAAAATTATCCAGGGCTGCTTTAACACACTTTCTAGTGGCTGCTTCAACAAAATCATAGACTGAGACAGCTGATGAATCGCAGAATTGTTAACAGCACAGCAGGAGCCCATTTGGTGCATTATGTGGGCTCTCCTTCTGAACAATCAATTCCTTTAGTGCCATTTTCCCATCTTCTTCCCATAGCTCTGCACATTTGCTATCTGAAAAGAACAGTCTAATTTTCTTTAGA
Organism: Rhincodon typus; assembly: GCF_021869965.1. Taxonomy (NCBI): domain Eukaryota; kingdom Metazoa; phylum Chordata; class Chondrichthyes; order Orectolobiformes; family Rhincodontidae; genus Rhincodon; species Rhincodon typus. The sequence goes on along the minus strand of NC_063339.1, from coordinate 36,374,394 downwards.
GTGCCTTGTTTGAGTCTGCCTCCACTACACTGTTGGGTAGCGCATTCCAGGTCTTAACCACTTACTACATGAATATACTTGTATTGCTTTTGCTTCATTGGTCAATTAGTTTAAAACTATGCCCTTTTATTCTTAATCCTTTCACAAATGAGAAGTTCTCCGCTACCTACTTTGTCCAGATCTCTCAATTTTGAGTACGTTGCTCAAATCTTCTCTCAGGAAAACATTCCTAAATCTTCCATCTATTTTCATAACTGAGGTTCCTCCTGACTTTACAGAGTTTGGTTAAGATTCATGAAAATAGTTCCAATGTCTTCCCATTCTTTCTAAAGTGTGGTTCCCAGGACTGGACGCAGTTCTTCAGCAGAGGTCAAACTAGTGTCTGCTATAAGTTCAATACAACCTCCTTGCTCTGTACACGGTTTCCCCATTAAGAAAGACACAAAACTACATGCATAATTAACCACAATTTCAACCATGTCATGCCAACTTCAACGACGTATGCATATACATACCCAGGTCCTTTTTTTGCACCCCTGTAGAATTGTACACTTTTTTTAATACTGTCACACTATGATCTTTTTCCAAAATGAATCTATTCACATTTCTCTACATTAAACTTCATCTGCCAGCTGTCTGCCCATTCCACTCATTTGTCTATTCCCTTTTAAAGTTCTATACTATCCTTCTTAGAATTCACAATACTTCCAAGTTTTGTGTCATCTGCCAAAGTCTAGGTCATTACCTAGAGAATTGCACTAGAAAATTTCCTCCACTCCAAAAAATTATTAACCATGACTCACTGTTTAATGCCACTCAGCTAAGCTATACTTTCCCTTTTTTTTCTATAAGCTATAACTTTACCCACAAGTCCATTGTGTCCATTTGTATACTTCAGATACTGTTAGAGGTGCATTTTGTATATGATAATACCTACATCTTTTTCTGTACTGATATGATTAATGATTGTTTTTATTAATCTGCTTGGGATAGCCATTTTTTTTTAACCTGAACAAGCTTGAGACTATAGTTGAAAGAAAGGTTCAATGAAGGTGTGCATTGGAATAGTTTGTTTCATTAGCCTTAATAAGGCTCATGGCATGCATCATTGAAATTTAAAAAGTTCTTTTATTACTCAAAATGGGGGTAATGAATTTATAGTGTAATGTGACATTGCCTTGAAGCCCTATACTGGCAAACCTGAACAGTAAAACCTCAGTGTATCAAACATTACATTATATTTGCACCGGATATTCCTCTAAATCAGTGATATATTTTCATTTTCTAGTGAATAAACAGGACAGATTAGAAATCCAGTTCCTACTATCTCAGATTAGAAATCCAGTTGATTGAGCCCTTGTCGTGCAGCAGTAGTGTCCCTACCTTTGGGCCAGGAGCCTGAATTCAAGTCCCACGTGCTCCAGAGATGTGTAGTAACATTTCTAAATAGGTTGATTAGAAAATATCTAAAAATCCAGTTGCATGTTCACCCACTGCTATCATTAAGCACAATTTCTCAGGGGTCATAGTTTAAGGATATAGGGTAAGACATTTAGGACTGAGATGAGATTCCTTCACCCAGAGAATGGTGAGACTGTGGAATTATCTGCCACAGAAAGCAGTTGAGGTTGTTTTCAAGACGGAGTTAGACATAGTTCTTAGGGTTGAAGAAATCAAAGTGTGTTGAGAGAAAGCAGGAAAAGGACACCGAGTGGGATGATCAGCCATGATCATATTGAATGACAGAGCAGTCTTGAAGGAACAAATAGTGTACTCCTGCACCTATTTCCTGTGTTTCATTTCTTTAGGTATCTGCAAAATAGTTTTAGGTACAGCAAAAAAGGAGTTTAGTATTGATAATTTTAACCTGCATTCACTTTTGATTTTTAAAGCTAACAAAATAATAATAAAACCAATTTTTGGCCAGTGTTCAGACTCTCATGTCCAGAAATTGTAAAATTGCATTTCATTCTCATTCAACATATTGTTATTTCAATAATTTCACTTGTTTATTTTAAAATATCATTTGAAATGAACAGTTTTAAAAATTATTATTTTTCCAACTTTCCATTCTACATGTACATACAAAATAGGAACAGAAGCAGACGATTCAGCCCCTTGAGTCTGCTGCACATTCAACAAGAAGATGGTTGATATATTTGTTCTGAATTCCAAATTCTCACCTACCCCAAATAACATTTGATTCCTTTTTCTACCTTCTTCTGCCTTAAAGATATTTAATGACCCCCTTTCCCTGCCTTCTGAGGCAGAGAGTTCCAAAGTCACACAACCTACTGAGAGAAAAGAAAAATTCCCTTTTACTGTCATAAAATGACAACTGGTAATTTCAAAACAACGTTCCCTAGTTCTGGATTAACACATGAGGAAACATCCTTTCCATTTCAAGACATCTTTTCCAGACCGTTCAGACATTGTACATTTCAATTAAGTCACCCCTCGCTGTTCTAAGCTCCAGTGGAAACAAGCCCAATCTGTCCAACCCCTCCTCAGAAGATACTTCAGATATCAATCTAGTACACCTCCTCTAAATTACCCTACATTCTTATTTCAAAAAGGAGACTGAAACAGCACACAGTATTTGTGATGTGATCTACTCGTGTCTTGTATAACTGTGGTATAGCATCCTTACTTTTAAGTTCAATTAATTTTGCAAGAAAACAGAGCATTCTATTAGCTTTCTTGATTAAGTGTTGTCCCTGCATACCAACCCTTTGTAGCTCATGCACTAGAACATCTAAATCCCTCCGCCCCTTGATTTCAACAGTCTTTCTCCATTTAAATAAAAATTTACTTTTTTATTCTTCCTGCTAAAGTGAACAACATCTTACTTTTGCCACATTATGCTCTATCTGGGGCTTTTGTGGATCAGTGGTGATGTCCCCACCTCCGAGCTAGAAGGTCTGGGTCAAGGTCCCACCTCCTTCAGAGGTTATTAATAAATGTCTGAATAGGTTTATTGAAAGTATTGATTTCATCTGGCAGATTTTTGCCCACTCACTCACTCAATCTATTTATCTACCTGCACTCTCTGTCATTTGCACAACTCACTTTTCTACAGGTTTGGTGTGATCTGTGAATTTAGCTACCATGCCTTCATTCCCCTCATCTCAGACATGATCGTAAATTGTAAAAAGTTGAGGCTCCAGCACAGAATCCGGCAGGGCCACACTCATCACAACCTGCCAATCAGGCAAAAACTCAGTTATGCATACTCTGTTTTCTGCCAGCCAATCTTCTATCCAATGTTAATATGTTACCCCTACACTGTCAGCTTTTTACTTTCTGCAACAACCTTTTACATGGCTTTTCAAAGTCTTTCTGGAAATCCAACTACAATGTGCCTACTGGGCCCTCTTTATCCATAGAAAATGTTATTCCTTTAAAGTAACTCTAATAAATTTGTTAACCATTACTTCTTGTCAAAACCATGCTGACTGTTCCTAATTCCCTTTAGTTCTTCCACGTGCACAGCTATAATTTCTTTCATGATCAATTCTGACATGTTTCCCACAGTGGATGTCAAGCTAACTGGCCCACAGTTTCCTACTCTCTGCCTCTCTCCCTTTCTTGATTAGAGAGGTTATATTTGCTACATTCCAGTGTGATGGAATATTTCCTAAATCAAGGAAATTTTAAAGTTAACACCAATGCATCCACCAGCTCATGAGCCACTTCTTTTAATGCATAGGATGAAGTCTATTGGGACCTGGTGTCTTCCAGCATATAACTCCATCAGTTTGCTTAGTACCATTTCTTTAGGGGTTGTCATTTCACTAAGTTTGCTTTTAACCACTTCCTAATGATTTCACTAATTTCCTCTCTCTCTTCTACTTTTTGATTTACAGATATTACTGGAATGTTCTTTTTTTATCCTCTGTAGTGAAGAAACATGCAAATTATTTGTTTGTTTCATTCACCATTTCCTTATTATTTACATTAACCCTGCGTTCTCACTCTCTAGAAGACCAATACTCATAGATTCGTAGGTTTATACAGTGCAGCAAAAGCCTTTTGACCTGTTGAGTCTGCATAGACATAACTACCACTAAAAGTGCACAAATCCCAATTTGCTGCACTTGACCCATATCTTTGAATGTTATAATATTTGAAGTAATCATCCAAATGTTTTCCAGCCTCCACTATCTTCCCAGGCAGTCCATTCCAGATTCCCACCAGCTGCTGAGTGAAAAAGTTTTTTCCCCAAATCTCTGAATCTCCTGCCTCTTACCCTAAAAGCATGCCCTCTCGCGATTGACCCCTCAACCAAGGGGAACAGATGCTGTCTCCTCACCCTGTCCACATCCCTCAAACGTATACACCTCAATTATGTCGCCCCCTCAGTCTTCTTTTCTCTAAAGAAAACAATTCAAGCCCATCTAATCTCTCCTAGCTCAATTTCTCAATCCCAGGCAACATCCTGGTGAACATCCTCTCTACCCCCTCTGGTGCTATCACATTCTTCCTGTAGTGAGATGATCAGAATTGCACACTACTCCAGTTATTGCCTGACCAACGGTCCGTACAACTCCAACATTACTTCCTTGCTCTTGTACTCTATGTTACGACTGATGAAAGCAAGCGTCCCATATGCTTTCTTAAAAAATCCTATTCACGTGCTCTGCCGACTTCAGGGATCTGTGAATAATCACCCCAAGATCCCTCTGTTCCGTTAAGCTACCCAGTGTCCTGTCATTCATTAAATACTCGCTCATCTTGTTTCTTCTTCCGAAATGGATCACCTCATGCTTATGAGGGTGGCACGGTGGCTCTGGTAAGTCACTGCTGCCTCACAGTACTAGGGACCTAGGTTCAATTCCACCCTCCAGTGACTGTCAGTATGGAGTTTGCACATTCTCCCTGTGTTTAAGTGAGTTTCCTCTGGGTGCTCCACTTTCCTCCCACAGTCCAAAGATGTGCAGGTTAGGTGGATTAGCCATGGGAAAGGCAAGGTTACAGGAACAGGGTAAGGGGTTTGATCTGGGTGGGATGCTCTTCGGAGGGTCAGTGTGGACTCGATGGGCTGAATGACTTGCTTCCACACTGTAGGGTTTCTATGATTCTATGAAAAAACATCTACCACTGGTCTGACCAACCCATGTATATTTTGCTGTAACCTACAATTGTTATCTTTGCTATTAACCACTCTACCAATCTTGGTGTTGTCTGCAAATTTGCTTAACATTCCTCCCACATTTTCATCTGTATCATTTATGTATATAACAAACAATAAGGGTCCCAGTGCTGATCCTTGTGGTATACCGATGGACACTGGCCTCCAGTCACTCAAACAGCCTTCTACCATTACCTTTTGTGTCTTATTACTAAGCCAATTTCTGATCCATCTCATCAAGTTTCCCTCAGTTCCATGTGTTTTAGCCTTCTCAATCCATCTCCCATGTGGGACCTTGTCAAGTTTTGTTAAGATCCATATAAACTACATCAACTGAACTTCCCTCAACCACACGATTGATCACATTTTCAAAAAATTCTAACAAATTTGTTAGGCATGACCACTGATAAACCCATGCTGACTATCCCTAATTAGCCCCTGCCTGTCCAAGTAGGTATTAATTCACTTCTTCGGAATTTTCTCCAATAGTTTCCCTACCACAAAAGTGAGACTCATCAGTCTGTAATTTCCTGGTTCAACTCTACCACTCCCTTAAAATGTGGGACCACATCAGCTGTCTTCCAGTCCTCTGGCACTTCCCCTGTGGCCAGAGAGGAATTAGTGAAATTTATGCCAGAGGCCCTGCAATTTCCTGCCTCACCTCCCAGATGCAATTCATCCAGGCCAGGGGATGTTTGTTTTTAAGCCTGCCAGAGCCTCCAATACTTCTCCATTTCCTATGCCAACTGTGCAAATTCCTCACAGTCCCTTTTCCTAAATTCCATACCTACAAAATCCTTTTCCAGAGTGAAGACCGAAGAGAAGTATTCATTCAACAACGTTCCAATATCCATTGGCTTCACACAACAGTTGTCCCCGTGCTTCCTAATGGGTCCAACTCTTTCCCGGCACCCATCACCCTCTGTGAAAAAGTTTCCTCGCACTTCTCCCCAACCTTTCCCCCTCTTACCTTGAACTTGTGCCTTCTTGCAGTTGACCTCCCTGCCCTGGGAAAGAGTCTCTGACTACCCACCCTGACTACGCCTCTCAATTTTGTAGACCTCTATCAGGTCGCTCCTCAGCCTCCGTCTTTCCAGTGAAAACAATCCGAGTTTATCCAACCTTTCCTCATAACCTAAACACTCCAGACCAGGCAACATCCTATAAACCTTCTCTGCACCCTCTCCAAAGCATTTACAGCCTGGTAGTGTGGTGATGGGAACTGCATGCAATATTCCAAATGTGGCCTAACTAAAGTTTTGCACAGGTGTAACATAACTTGCCAACTTCTATGTTCAATGCCCTGACCAATGAAGACAAGTATGCTGTATGCACCTTCTTGACCACCTTATCCACCTGTTTGCCACTTTCAGGGATCTGTGGACCTGTATGCCCAGATCTCTCTGTACATCAATATTCCTAAGGGTTCTGCTATTTATTGTATAATTTGCATCTAAATTTGCTCTTTCAAAATGCATCACTTCACATTTGTCCGTATTAAACACCTGCCGTTTCTCTGCCCAAATCTGCAATCTAGCTATATCCTACTGTATCCTTTGACGATCTGCCTCACTGTCTGCAGCTCTGCCAGCTTGCTTAATCAGACCACCTACATTTTCCTCCAGGTCATTTATATATATCACAAACAATAAAGGTCCCAGCACTGATCCCTGTAGAACACCACAAGTTACTGATCTCCATTACAAAAAGCACTCTTCCAGTGCTATTCCTGGTCTTCTATGACCAAGCCAGTTTTGTATCCATCTAGCCAACTCATGCCAGATCCCATGAGAATCTACCTTCTGTACCAGCCTGCCATTAGGTACCTTTTCAAATGCCTTACTGAAGTCCCTGTAGATAATATCCAATGCCCTTCCTTCATCAATCATTCTTGTCACCTCCTCAAAAAATTCAATCAAGTTGGTGAGACATGACCTTCCCCCACACAAACCCATTCTGCTTATGACTAACAAGTCCATTTGCTTCCAAATACGAATAAACCCTGTCTCTATTGTCTTCTTTAACAGCTTCCCCACCACTAACATCAGGCTCAGAGATAGTAGGAACTGCAGATGCTGGAGAATCCGAGACAAGATGCAGGGCTGAATGAACACAGCAGGCCAAGCAGCATCACAGGAGCAGAGAGGCTGACGTTTCGGGCCTAGACCCTTCATCAGCATCAGGCTCACTGGTCTGTAATTACCTGGATTACCTCTGTTTCCCTTCTTAAACAAAGGAACAATTTTGGCTGTTCTCCAGTCCTCTGGAACCTTGCCTAAGGCCAAAGAGGATACAAAAATATTTGTTAAGGCCCCAGCAATTTCCTCCCTTGTCTCCCACAGTATCCTGAAATAGATCTCATCTGGTCCTGAGGACTTGTGTACCTTAATGTATTTCAAGACACCCAATACTTCCTCCTTCATTATGTTGACCAGCTCAAGATTATTCACGCACATTTCCCAAACCTCAACGTCCCTCACAACCTGCTCTTGGTGAATACCAATATAAAGTACTCATTAAGGATCTCACTTGTTTTCTCTGGCTCCATACATAACCTCCCTCCTTTATCCTTGAGTGGGCCTACTCTTTCCCCAGCTACTCTCTTGCTCCTAATATACGCATAAAATGTCTTGGGATTCTCTTTAACTTCCTGGCCAAGGACATTTCATAGCCCCTTTCAGCCCTCCTAACTCCCCATTTGAGCTCCTTCCAACTTCCACTATATTCTTAAAAGGTCCTTGTATGTTTTAGTTGCCTAGACTTCAGGTGTGCTTCCTTTAATTTTGACAAAGCTGATAATTTCCCTTGTCATCCAAGGTTCCCGAATCCTGCCATTTCTGTCCTTCATTTTCACAGGAACATTGCCTGTTCTGCATTTTAATGGACTGGTCTTTTATTTTCCCTGGTGGCCTAGTGGTTAGGATTCAGCGCTTTCACTGCCACAGCCCGGGTTGGCTTCCTGGTCATGGTGGCTCAGTGGTTAGCACTGCTACCTCACAGCACCAGGGATCTGGGTTCGATTCCACCTTCAGGTAATTGTGTGGAGTTTGCACATTTTCCCAGTGTACGCGTGGGTTTCCACAGGGTGCTCCAGTTTCCTTTCACAGTCCAAAAATGTGCAGGTTAGGTGGATTGGCCATGTGATATTGCCCATAGTGTGCGGGCTAGGCAGGTTATCCATGGGAAATGCAAAATTACAAGGATAGGGTAGGGGGATTGGTCTAGGTGGGGTGCTCTTTCAAGGGTTGGTGTGGACTTGATGGGGCTAAATGGCCAGATGTGAATTTACCTTCAAACATTACTCTACGGGCGGCATGGTGGCTCAGCAGTTAGCACTGTTGCCTCACAGCGCCAGGGACCCAGGTTCGATTCCACCCTTGGGCGACTGTCTGTGTGGAGTTTGCATATTCTCCCCGTGTCTGGAAGTTTGTTCACCTGGCTGGACTCATTTCCCAATACCAGGTCCAGTATGGCCCCCTGCCCTCATTGGACTATCCACATACTGTTTTACAAAACCCTCCTGGACACACCTAACAAACTGATCCCCATCGAAACCCCCCTGCAATACCAGGGGTGGGGGGGTTGGTGGGAGTTAAAATCACCCACCACAATAACCTTGTTATTTTCATATCTTTCCAGAATCTGACTACATATCTCTTTCTCTGTCTTTTGCTGGCAGCTGGGAGGTCTGTAGTACAAGCCTAGCATTGTAACTGTACCCTTCCTGTTCCTGATCTGTACCCATAATGCCTCGCAGCAAGATCCCTCTCGGGTATCCTCCCTCAATACAGCTGTATTGTGCTCCCTAACCAGTAATGTAACTCCCCCACCACTTTTGCTTCCTCCTCCTGGAATGTTAACGTGCCAATCCTGTCTCTCTTTCAACTATGTCTCTGTCATAGCAACAACATCATAATTGCATACATCAATCCAGGCTCTAAGTTCGACCGTCTTACCTGATATTCTGCTGAGCTCAACACTGTGCTGGGTGGCACGGTGGCTCAGTGGTTAGCACTGCTGCCTCACAGTGCCAGGGGCCTGGGTTCGATTCCACCCTTGGGCAACTGTCTTGTGTGGAGTTTGCACATTCTCTCTGTGTCTGTGCAGGTTTCCTCTGGTTTGTACCCACAGTCCAAAGATGTGCAGGCTAGGTGGATTGGCTATGCTAAATTGCCCATAGTGTTCAGGGATGTGTAGGTTAGGTGGGTTATAGGGGATGGGTCTGGGTGGGATGCTCTGAGGGTTGGTGTGGACTTGTTGGGCCGAAGGGCCTGTTTCCACACTGTAGGGATTCTATGATCTGTGACTACCTCTGTAAAGATGCTAGCCATGTAACTGTTAGCCTTGTAGATGTGCCACAGTGTCTCCAGCAACTGCTCAAGCTCCAAGACCTGGAGCTCTAGCTTCTGCAGCTGGAGCACTCTCTGCGCATAGAATCATTGAGTCATACAGCACAGAAATGGACCAATCAGTCCATGCTGGCCATAATCCCAAACTAAACTAGTCTCACCTACCTGCTCCTGGCCCATATCCATCCAAATCTTTCCTGTTCATCTACTTATCCAAATGTCTTTTAAACGTCGAAATTGTACCCACATCGACTACTTCCTCAGGAAGTTCATTCCAGACACAAACCCTCTGTATAAAAAAAATTGCCCCTCATGTCTTTTTTAAATTTCTCTCCTCTCACCTTAAAAGTGTGCCCCTAGTCTTGAAAACCCCTGTGCTAGGAAAATAACAACTACCATTAACCCTATCTATACCCCTCATTATTTTATGAACTTCTGTAAGGTCGCCTCTCAACCTCCTACTCTCCAGTGAAAAAAATCCCGCCCGTCCAGCCTTATAATTCAAACCTTGCATACCCAGCAACATTCTGGTAAATCTCTTCTGAACCCTTTCCAGCTTAATATACTTCCTATAACTGGGTGACCAGAACAGAACACATTATTCCAGAAGAGGCCTCATCAATGCCCTGTACAACCTCAACATGACTTCACAAGTTCAATATTCAAAGGACTGAGCAATGAAGGCAAGTATGCCAAACGCCTTTTTAACAACCCTGTCTATATGTGACGCAAACTTCAAAGAATTATGTACCAGAACCCCTAGGTCTCTGCTCTACAACACTAACCAATGCCGTACCATTAATTGTATAAGCCCTATCCTTGTTTGTTTTACCAAAATACTATACCTCACGTTAATCCAGATATCATCATAGAATCCCTACAGTGTGGAAACAGGCCCTTTGGCCCAACAAGTCCACACCAACTCTCAGAGCATCCCACCCAGACCCATCATTACCTAATCTACATATCCTTGAACACTATGGGCAATTTAGCATGGCCAATCCACCTAGTGTGCACATCATTAGACTGTGGGAGGAAACCGAAGCATCCGGAGGAAACCTACGCAGACACGGGGAGAATGTGCAAATTCCACACAGATAGTTGCCCGAGGGTGGAATTGAACGTGGGCCCCTGGCGCTGTGTGGCAGCAGTGCTAACCATTGAGCCACCATGCGGCCCTATACAATACCTCACATTTATCCAGATTGAACTTATAGAATCCCTACAGTGTGGTAACAGGCCATTTGGCCCAACAAGTCCACACTGACTCTTCGAAAAGCATCCCACTCAGACTCACCCCCTACCCTATTCCTATAACGCTGGATTTCCCACGGCTAATCCACCCAACTTACACGTCCCTGGGCACTATGGGCAATTTAGCATGGCCAATCCACCTAACCTGCACATCTTTGGACTGTGGGATGAAACCGGAGCACCTGGAGGAAACTCACGCAGACAAACTCTACCCAGACAGATTGAACTTCATCTGCCGTTTTTCAGCCCATTGACCCATTTCATCAAGATCCCTAATGTGGTCATCTAGGACACTGGCAGCATCCAGGACTCCCCACATATGACAAGCTGCACATTCTACTTCTAATTAATGTCTTAGACTAGAATTATTAGTCTTATTTTGTTAGGCTTCCCACTCTGTCACTAAGGTTATGACAATGTTAACTACTAAGTTGCATTGCTCTAAAAGGCTGTAGGATAAGAAAGGGTTAACCAGCAATTGGCAGGTGCCCAGTACTCACTGAACTGCAGCCTTTCTCACCTTTTGATGCTCTATGATGTCAGCAGGAGCTGCACTGAAGATTCTCGCAGTATTCCAACAGCAGCTTACCAGTTACTGTGTCCCTCCCTGTCTCCCAACTGCTATTGCTCCAAGCTAAGTGCCCTGTAAAGACTAGGCCCAAATCTGCACCACACTAGATTTATAGGATTACTGGTTATTGTGTCCCTGCATCCCAGCTGCTGCTGCTCCAAGGTAAGTGCCCCATAAAGACTTACACACCTATCTTATTCTTTTCATTTTTAAATGATTGTAGAAAGACTTGTAATCTGTCAAACTCTAATTTCTTCCTCCTGATTAACCTCTTAGTCATTCTCTACTGTTCTTCATATTCTGACCAATCGTTTGACATGCCACTCATTTTCACAGTCATATGCTTTCTTTTAAGTTTGATGCTTTTCCTGACTCCTTTAGTTAACCAGCTATTGTGTATTCCATTTAGAATGCTTCTTTACAGCAAGAATATACTTATTCTGGGTATTTTGAAGTGTCACCTTAAGTAGGCGACTGCATGTCTATTGATTTGTCCCCTAGCCTGGTACAACAGCTCATTTCAGCTAACTCTGCTTTCATGCACACATAGTTGCCCTTATTTTAGGTATAAAATATTAATCTTAAGTGCAATCTTCTTTCTAAATGAGATGCAAAATTCAATCATATTATGGTCACTGCTACCTCTCCTATTTTTAGTAATTATTCATGTCACGTTACACAATACCAAGTTTAATATGCTGTCTGATCAGTTCCAGAATGTACTGCTCCAAGAAACTATCTCAAAGGCATTCTTTGAAATCCTGATCCAGGCTTCTACTGCCAATGTGATTTTTCTAGTTTATATGTAAATTAAAGTCACCATGATTATTGCTGTCTCTTCATCACAAACGCCTAATATTTCTTGTATACTTTGTCCCACATTGTGGTTACATTATCCTACTTAACTTCACGTTTACCTTTAGTGACATGTCATCATTTTCCTTAGTCAAGGATATGGAATCAGTAGCTGTTACCCCCAATTGCTATTAATTTTTTCGTTCTTTTGTTGATAAGGTAGAACACAATGATGTAAAGAGGAACAAGTCCTTCTTCAGGCGTTCTCCTCTCTTTCCAAATAATCTGTTCAGCAATTCAGGAATTCCCTTCTTTATTGAACTCATATTCCCAACTAGAAGTGTAACAAAATATTTTACACTGCAAATGCATCCAGTGCTCTTCTTTCAAAATCAAATCATTTCAAATATGTCTAACAAATCATTCTCTTTGTACAATTACAATAAATTCAGAGACTTGAGTTTGAGAATCTATCCTGCTAGGCATTGAACTGAAGTGTGGAATTCCTTGCGGAATACGTTTTTATGGATACTATTGCAAGTGTCAGTTGGCAGAGGCAAAGGAAAATATTACATGTCTACTCTGCAAGTTGGTGATTTATTTAATAGGAACATGAAGGGAAGGAAGAAAATGGCAACATTGGAAGGAAAATAAATTAGTACTTAAAAATCATATTCAGCTATACATGTGATATAGAATGAACATTGTGTAAGATCTTCCCTTCCTACACCCTATTCATTTCAGTAGAATACTCAATTTCCTTAAATCATTGCTATGAGTTGGAGTTTAATTTTGGATAAATGCAAGGTATTTTGGCAAGACGAACAAAGGCAGGACTTACGCAGTTAATGATAGGGCTCTGGGGAGTGTTGTCGAATAGAGGGACCTAGGCGTTCAGGCATACAGTTCTTTGAAAGTTGCCTCACGGGTAGACAGGGTGGTAAAGAAGACGTTTGGCACGCTTGCCTTCGTTGCTCAGACCAGTGAACATAGGAGTTGGGACATTGGTGAGGCCATTTTTGGGTACTGTGTACAGTTCTAGGCACCCTGTTATAGGATGGATATTATAAATTGGAGAGTGTGCAGAAAAAATTTACAAGGATGTTACTCAGACTGGAGGGTTTGAAGTTATAAGGAGAGGCTAGATAGGCTAGTACTTTTTTCCCTGGAATGTCAGAAGTTGAGGTGTGACTTTATAGAGATTATAAAATCATGAGGGGCATTGATAAGGTGAATAGCAAAGATCTTTTCCCTAGCATGGAGGTGTTTTTAAGGTGAGAGGAGAAAGATTTAAAATGGATCTGGGGAGCAACCTTTTCACACAGTGGGTGGTTCGTATATGGAATGAACTGCCAGAGGAAGTGGTGAATGCAGGTACAATTGCAACATTCAAAAGTCACTTGTACAGCTACATGAGTAAGTAAAGTTTAGAGGGATATGAACCAAACGCAGGCAAATGGGACTAATTTAGTGTGGGAAATTTTGTTGGTATGGATAAGTTGGTATGGACAACAGGATCAGAGGGCCTGTTTCCATGTTGTGTGACTCTCTGATTCTGTGACTCTCGCATCATAAATAATACAAGCTCAACTAACGGACACGCAGCTCTGTAATTCATTGGGAAGTACATGTTGGTATAAGGTTTCTCTTATCGTGTCTTTTTAAGTAAAGAGTAATCTGCCACAAAATGTATTTACTTGCAGAAAGAATAAACATCTGGTGATCGTGCATAATTTGAATCGTTTTACTGCAGAGAAATACAAGTTAGGCGCAATGTGAAATGATGAGCGAAGCTTTGAATAAACCATATCCCATTTCTGGAACATACTTTGCTGATGCTGAACTGACGGTGCAGCTTATTTGAACAGCCCTCATCAGCCATTTTCCATCCAAATATTTGAAGAATGTGTTTCACGAGCAGCAAAATTTACAGCACGGATGGGAGACATGAACACAAATCCTGCTTAGAAATGAATAAAAATTACCACGGTACTGCAGCTTGTAAAATAGTCTCACAGCATTTTGCAAATCATCTCAATATTGTCAAACTGCTGGTATAAAGCGATATATTGACATATTTTAACTGATGATTTTCAAAAATAAACATAATCATAATTTATGTTTCTGGCACTTTGGGTATATTACAAATCCAAATGAATGATTATATTCTTTCAGAATACATTCAATATTCCAAAAAGTATGTTTGGTAGGTATATTTTTTATTTGACATAATTAGTTTTATTTTTAATAATATGATGTTTATTCAGAATAGTGGCACACTGTGCTTTTAAACCCAGTGATCTGAAGTTAGTTCAAGCCTGCAATTATCTATTCTATTTCACAATTGCACTGAATGTTGTGACTAGAAGCAAGGTGCTCCCTTGTAGGGAGGAAGACAAAACAAACTGAGGTCACTGGTCCCATTTCATGCATGCTGTGGTTGATTAGTTCTTGAGCAGAATTGGAAGGGAACTTTTTTGAATAGTTTGTATGCATTTATATATTTCTCCAATTGTAAAATATAAATAATCCTAGTTTGAAGTACAGAACATTGAGGTGGGTTTACTTTCCTGCAGGGCTATATCCTTGGGTTGACCACGTTAACAGGGAAGGTCTCTTTGGCTCATGAGCAGTGATGAAGGACCACCCCTCATAGCTGACCATACCCAACCACACTGGAATCCTTAGAGAAGCCACTGGGAGAGATGGCTGATAATGAGCCATTTAATTGACTAATTGGATACCCATGAAAGATATCTATCTCTAAAATACTCGAGTAAAATCCAACCAAAGCTGTGCCCTATCCTTGTAACCCTAACAAGTTTCTTTAATATTTTTGACCAGGTGAGGAGAGCTGAATTAGCTCCGTTTTATGTAATTCCTTTGGTTAGCTGCAACTAAGATCTTAATTATTTTTAGTACATAGCTGTACCATAGCTGAAATCATGGTTGTTTACGGATATCCTGGCTCAGCGGCAACTGTGAACACTGTAGAAGTCTTTAAGATCCACATGATCAGATATTTCATTAATTTGCTTTTTTGCTGGGCTTTGGTCCTGCGAGAGAGTCTGAGAACAACAAAGAGAGAGAGAGTAAACCGTCTCCAGTTTGTTTCAGATCCATTTTTCTCTCTGCTGCTCTACCAAAGCAGCTGCTTGAAATGCA
>NC_063339.1:36315354-36354129 GCF_021869965.1 Rhincodon typus | reverse complement strand
GTTTCGGGCCTAGACGTCAGCCTCTCTGCTCCTATGATGCTGCTTGGCCTGCTGTGTTCATCCAGCCCTGCACCTTGTTGTCTCTTGCTTGAAATGCAGCCCATTTGTGTATTTTCATATCTGGATTCATTGTTTTTCAAGCTAAATATTTTGCCAGCACCTCTTTAATTCCCAATTTATGAAACGTATGCATAAAGTCTAATCCATAAAACTTATCATAAAGATGTAAATCAGCAGGAGTTACAAATTTGCGTTCCGATGTTCAGACTCTATTTATTTCACATTGGTTTCACTCATCTGGGCTAACTTGTGGTCTGTTTATTGCTGCAGCCATCTCAAACTATTTTAATCCATGAAGGTTCTGGTGAACGGAAGTTAAAAATTGATAATCTATATTTTACCACTATCATGATGCAGTGAAGTGCCCATCTAATCTCCTTTTGAATTAATTCATCGTCTCCACTTTCAACACCTTTTCATAAATGGTTTCATAAACACTTGTTAGATAAAAAGCTTTTTCTTTCTTGCATCTCCCTCTAAATCTCTTGCATAAAACCTTAAATCTTTGTAATCTAATCATTGTACCACCAGCTAATGGGAACATATTTGCTTTCGTCTACCTTGTCTAAGCTTATCAAAATCTTGAAGACCACAATTGAATTTCCCCTCAATAACCTTTGTTCTAAGTAGGGCAAGTTTCCCCTCAACCTAACCCTCATCCATTCTAAGCATTAACCTTTCTGGTACGTCTGTCCCATCAGTTTTTGATCCCAACCATTTTCTCCACCATCCATAGTGACTGATTTCTTAGCAGCCTTTGCCTTAGTAAATAATGAAACAAAGTACTCATTGTGCCTTGCTTTGCATCTCGAAGCCTATGTAGGCGCTCTTTATTCCCAGCAGGACATACCACACCTCTTACCATTCACTTGCTATTTAGAAGCTGACAGAAGATTTTTGGGTTTGCTTTAATGCTAATTTCAATTCTATTCCTGTATTTTTTCTTTACCAGTCTTATTTTCCTTTTTACTTCTCTGTTAACTGAACACATTCCACTAGTTCTCGCTTGAAGAAGTCACATTATATGAAAGATATACCTTTTTTTTTGTTAAATCATATTGTCTATCTCTCCCAACATCCAAGGAGCTATGATTTTGATTCCCTTGCCTTTTATCCTTGTTGAAATATAAATTTTTTAAAAAACATCTTGTCCTTAGATAACACATTGTTCCATTATCCTTTGTTTTCTGTCGATCTTTAGTCAATTTTCCCCTGGCTTGATTTCCCCTCCTCCAGTAAAAGTTAGCCAACTTCTAATTTAGAAGTTTATACTTTAGATCCATGCTCTTCTTCATTTCTAATCTAAACTTTGTGATATGATCAGTCTTACCCTCACAGGTCCACTTGTGTCAACTCATTCTTCAGCAGCAGACCTGGCCAGGTGTAATTACATTTGTTTCAATGGTACTTATAATTGATTTGATTAGACCAGAAGACCATAAGAAATAGGAACAGGAGTAGACTGTTCAGCCCCTTGAGCCAGCTCTGCCATTCAATAGGATCATGGCTGATCCAACATTCCTCGCATCCACTTTTCTGCCTTTTCCCTGTAACCCTTGATTCCCCTAGTGATCAAGAACCTATCAATCTCAGTCTTAAATATACACAAGGACTCTGCCCCCAGACACTTCTCTATGGCAAGAGGTTCCAAAGATTCTCAAGTATCTGAGAGAAGAAATTCCTCCTCAGCTCCATCTTAAATTGGCACCTCTTTATTCTGAGATTATGCCTTCTCTCTCACAAGGGGAAACATCCTCTCAGCATTTACCCTGTTAAGCCCCTTAAGAATCCTGTATATTTCAATGAGATCACCTCTCATTCTCCTAAACTCCGGTGAGTAGAGTCCCAACCTTTTTGGCGTTTGCTCGTAAGACAATCTCTCTGTATGAGGGAATATCTGAACTGTCTCCAATGAAATATCTTTCCTTAAATAAGGGGACCAAAACGGCTCACAATTCTCTCGACATGGTCTCACGAGCATCTTAAGTTGCAGTAAGACTTCCCTATTCTTATGCTCCAAACCTCTTGAAACAAAGGTCAACATTCCATTAGCTTTCCTAATTCCCTGCTGCACCTCTGTTTCACACACAAGCACCCTGAAGTCCCTTTGTGTTGCAGCTTTTCTCTATTTAAATAGTATGCAGTTCTTTTGTTCTCCCTTCCAAAATGAATAATTTCACATTTTCCCATATTATGCTCCATTTGCCAACTTACTTAATCTATCACTATCTCTCTGTTAGCTGTTTGTATTCCTATCGCAACCTGCCTTTCCACCTATTTTAGTGTCATCTGCACATTTGGATACAGTACATTCACTTCCTTCCTCCAAGTCATTAAGGTTTACTGTAAACAGTTGCAGTCTCAACATTGATCCTTGTGGAACCCCACTAGTAACAATGCCAACCCAAAAAAGAACTCCTTATCCCCACTCACTGTTTCCTGCCATTAGCCAATTCTTTTGCCAATATACAACCTTTTTGTGAGATACCTTGTCAAATGATTGTGAAATGTACTGTCAGTTTCTTTGCAATGAAAATCAATAATTTTAGGAAAACAATATCACACTTATTGTGATTTTAAGAGTGAATTACTGATGCATATGGGATCCTACATTAATTAGACGTCTGTAATTGTGTGCCAGCAGTTTTTGCTAATGGACAGTTTACTGGATCTTAAATTATAATCATGATTTACTTCAACGATCCTTTAACCTGTACAAAATACTTTGAATTTGATGATGAGATCAGATTGTAAATCATGCAAAAAGAAGGACTAATATATATGTTTTGATGTATTTGGATTAAGAGTAATTTTGCTCTTTATCAGATCAGAGGACCATAATGAAGAGTTTAGAATAATGATAATTATAAGAAACTCTACTTTAATACAGGAGGAAAATGGACCAATTGTGGAAATCTAAAAGTGGAAAAAAGACCAGTAGTTCTGAGGAAGATAGTTTAATCCCTAGGGAAAATGCTGATGAATTTGAATCAAAGAAAGCACAAAAATCGCAAAAACATTCACAAGAAAGAGAAGACAAGCATTATTTTTCTGACGGACCTGATGAGTGTAAAGGTAAATATATTTGGTATTGTTCTATTCTGAAGTTTTTAAAGTTTTTTTTGTACTTGTTAAAAATTGAGCTAGGTTTCTTTGAAGGTACTCTTTTGTGTCATTCTTTTTCCAGATTATTAATACCAAACAGTCTTAATATCCTTCAAGTCCTGCAGATTGGAACGGTACTCATAATGAAATCAAACTGTACAAAAACACTCACTATTATCCTTTTCCCAAACTAAACCCAATGGAAAGATATGTCCTTCTCCAAATACATCTTCCCTCATAATATTCACACTGAGATCCAGGTTCATCATGCTGTTAGCTGTCCTTGGATGTTCAATCAAGTGACAATTCTTCATACTTCAAAATAAGATAAGGAATACTGGAATATTATTTGATATTAAAAGTCATTGCAATTCTCATTCCTATAACTCATGCAAGTACACTGACTGGAGGCCATTGATTTGCTAACAGGAGTCCAAATGCAAGTCTGCTGTATTAGTAAATTGATACAGAGAAAAATTTCCTAATTTGTATATCACGATTCTACCTGCACTGCTTCTATTTTCCTCTTTTCAGTTATAGTTCTTTCTTCACTGAAGGTGGGAAAAATTGCTAGGTATTTTTCCATTTGCACAACCATTTGATTCTTTAAGTGACATTCTTCAGTTTGAGCTTTGAACCTAATTGCTAGTAGGCTGTTTGGCCATGGAAGGCTTCCCAGCTAAAACTAATCCTATCACATTTGTCTAGAAACTGAATGGAGGTTGCCGAAGCACATCTTCTTTCAAGTCTTTTACAACTCACTGAGAAATTAGACTGTCTGAGTTAAATGTCTAGTCAATTTGGTGGGTGTAGAGGCCAAGGAGAGGGGATTTTTTTTATATAATGTCCCCAGAATATTATCTGGGTCTCTGGATTAACAGTCCAATGATAATACCACTAGGCCATCGCCTCTCCTTTGTATTGCCAGCCAGTGTGTTGGTTCTTTAGCAACAAAAACAAAGTTGCTGGAAAAGCTCAGCTCAGCTCAGAACTGAGGAAGGGTCACTGGACCCAAAACATTAACTCTGATTTTTTCTTCACAGATGCTACCAGACCTGCTGAGCTTTTCCAGCAACTTTGTTTTTGTTTTTGTTCCTGATTTCCAGCATCCACAGTTCTTTTGGTTTTTATTTTGTTGGTTCTTTAGTCTTGGTGTAAATGCTAGACTCTATTTGCTGGTCATCTCTGCTGCTGACCCCACCCATCAAATTACAAATAGCCATGGGTATCTGTGCTTCTAGGGCACATTTTGGGTGCCTAACTACAATAGAGCAGGAGGAATCCCATCTGGTTTCCTTTTTTTTAAGCAGTCCTAGTCTAGATACAGTAGTGGACTCCAGTTCTATGACTATGTTCATTCAGCAGACCAAACTACAAAGCTCTGCCAGACATGGGATTCTGCCCCTGCCCCTGACCATACCCACTGCAGGCCTTATGTCGGGCAGGTTGAGGTACAATGCAATACAATAAAAATTGTATAATATGAATAAAATAATGCGGACAATTTATGTCAATTTTTAGTAAGCATCTCACATATCATTAACATAGTCTGTTAAGGTCAGGAGCAGCTTCTCCTGGTATTGTGATTCCGGTGTAAGTGCCAGGTTTGGCGACTTGTCACGTTTCGGGACCATTGTATTTTGTCAAGTCATCCAGACTGCTAAATGCTATCTGGTTCAATTCATATGGTGAAATGTTCCCATTTTCAGCCAGTGTTTTGTGGAGTGCAATTCATTCTGCCTGGTCTGCCATGGCGTGCAGTGACTTTGCTCATGCAGTTTTCCACTTTTCACCTCATTACTTATGCAGCCAGGCTCTTGGTTGCCTTTATGGGGAATACATACGTGGAGAGGCAGAACTGTTCTCCACTGGCAGGATCTTCTGGCATTCACACACCTGGTTCATATTTAAAGCCCAACAGCACACTTCAGACACTGCAAGCTAGGAGCTACTGCATACATCATGGTACTCGAAATTCTAACTTCATGACATGATATAAAGGAAAAGAAAGCTCACTTCCTGCTTCATGGATGGGGACCTGAAGGTGTTGGTGGACAGAATGGTGGAGAAGAGGGCAATCTTTTTCCAGCTTTCTGTGACGGGACGCCATGCCACCAGATCAAGCCAGCCTGGACACAGATTACAACCTGGTCCCAGGTAAAGTAGGATTCCCAGCAATAGTGCAAGAAGGTGAATGAACTGCTGTTTTGTGCAAAGGTAAATACCACCATCTTCCCTCTGCTACCTCACCCTCACAGAGCCACCACTCACTCTTACTCTGCCACTGCACCCACCTCTCATCAAGACTTATGGACAATAACTTTCACTATTACATGCATCATGTCCACTCAATGGCTCTCGCTCACTTCAACCTACCCCTCTCAGCCCTCTACACTTCCTACACACTCACTGGGAACTCCTCACCAGCCCTCCTACCTCATCACCACTAACTGCAGTTGCATTCACCTCCATCATACGCAATCTCTCTCTTTGTCTCATTGCAGCCCCACCCCTTCCAAATTTATGTCTCCACAGAGCCACGACTGACCTAATGTACTCCATGGACTGCTTACATTTGACCTGCAGGACTGACTGTGGTCCAATCCTCTGCAAGGACATACATTCCTGCACCCTGGTAGGACCAAGCACCGGACTGACTGCAGTCAACCCCCCTGGGCTGGAATCAGGCAAAGCCCTTGACCAATTGTGGCAGTACCCCCGACTGACTGTGGTCTTCCTTCACCCCACAATGGACAGCTCCCCCTTGACTTTCTTGAGTTAAATGCAGTGTGTTTGTTATGTAAGCTGCCGGCATATTTTGCAGAGAGGCTTTGACATAGCACAGTGTTATACAGCAAAATATCCAGCAGCTTGACTGCTCAGTGCTGTGAACTGTGACAAGATGTCTGCCTCTCCCTGTGCGCAAAAGAGCAATGCAAGTCACGAGTCCAGGACCTGTAACTGAGCACTGAGAAACCTGTGTGCTAAAAAGCAATGCAAGCAAAAGAGGCTGGCAGCCTGTGACTGAATGCTAAAGGCCCTGTGGTATTGAAACAATGTGAGCCACACAGAGGGCAGAAACTTCCTGACCCACTTGGGTTATGGTGAAAAATTTGGGAAAATTGCATGAGATGGCCAGTGAGGCTCTTTTCAACATCAAGACCAAAATGTTCCATTTTACAACCAAGTCCCGGACATCGAGATGAAGTCCTTGCTAGTCAGTGGTGAAAGGCCTACTAACTGGGATTATTGCTTATTATCATTCTCATGATTACTGAACTTTGCCACAATGTCTTTAATTAATTGCGGAGTATGTGATTACTAAAATAGCAACATAAAAGCCATAAGATGCATCCTGTGTGAAATAACTGCACAGAGGATTTATCCAAGTCACCCTTTCTTTACACATGGGGATTCCTTGACACTGATCCAGCTCCCTCAGAGTGAACAGGATATCTGACACTCCTGTTCTTATCTGTCAGTTATGAGGTCCACCTGGCTGACCTTTTTACAATCAGTACATCCCTCCCTCTGAGTTTGAGGATATAGGCTGGTTTTTTTTTGTAGCTCTTCCTGGGGCATTTTAACACCCGGTCATTTTCCTCCAACTCTGCTTCTGATACGGGCGGCATGTAACACAGTAGCTCACCTCTTGTGCTCAGTGTGTCTTGGAAGAATTCATTCTCTTCTTAAGGCGGCAAAGGCCTCGGTGTGGCGACATCAACTGTGTCTATCTCAGATTCCAAGGTATCTTCAACATGACGGAGAGGGAGAACCCACAGGTTCTGGAACAGTTGGAAAGGCTTTCAAAGAGCCGGGCACATTTTGCTCCCGCACCATTTGCGGCTTTCAAATGGTCCACGTGCTTGTTCAGGATTATTGCGCTGACCCAAACTTTATACTTCACCGGACCTGAACTTGAATCAACCATGCCTCTTACCCAAGCAGGGCTATTCCTGTGGTTCCTACACCAAACTTCGTACCCTGAAGTAAACTGTCGCTCATGCTTAGCAGAGTCTTGTGTCTAGCATTGGCATTCCTGATACCGGCATCCCTCCCCACCCCACTCCACCCAGATCGAGGAGGATCAGATTTAACCTGGTGTGGAGAATTTTCCCCATGAGCAACTCTGCTGGAGGTATCCTGCAGTTGCATGAGGGGTGGTCGTATAATCAGGGACAGGGACAATTTGGTATCTAGTGAAGCCGTAGGCAGTTTCTCTAAGCTTGCCTTCAACACTTGGACTGCTCTTTCTGCCAGACGATTGGATGATGGATGGTATGGAGCTGTCCTTATATGTCAAATATCATTCGATTTTAGGAAATACTTAAATTCCCTGCTGGTAAATGATGGCCCATTATCTGTGGCCAACACTTCTGAGAATCCTTGGTTATGGGTCTCTATGCTGCCACAATTGCGACTGCCTCATCCGAGCTGTAGCCATGGGCCTGAGGATGTGTGGGTTCCATACCTCCTGTTCCCCGTCCAGTGCTCCTCCAGACTCTGCCAATGGTCATTAGTCATTGGGGCCCTCTGCTGTCCCTTTCGCTGATGCTTCCGCTCTTTCAGGCACCTGCGTCTACCCATGTACCTGGGGCGTCGGCCCAGCCTACGCATCCGGGCCAGGGGAGTCAGCCCCAGGGCCTGCTCCTCACCTGTCGGGAGACCCTAAGCTGGCATGGAGCTGTGTCCAGCTGCTGCCAGAAACTTCCTCCTTCACCAGGCAGAATTGCTGGGATTTTCTTCAGTGCCTTCACAACAGGGATATTCGCCAATGACATCCAGTGCAAGAGACAGGATGGACCGAACGTGCAGTTGTGGCCAAGTGGTCCCCCCCACGCAGGTTCAAACCTAGCTGACTACAATCCTCGCCTTACTGAAGCAAGTGCATGCTCGGTTGCTGGCTGAATCAGACACCCCCATATTTATTGTGGCTCTTTTGAGGAAATTAGCAACATTCAGAAACATGGAGGAGCAGGGATATCTAAACATGGAGTGGGTTTCAGTCAGTAGATGCTTTTGCATGGTTACATCCTTAATCCCACATACCGAATGGTCTCTCGGCATCTCATTAAAGGTTAAACCAAAGATGCATGTCTCTGCCAGTCATCATAACCTCATCAAAAATCCCAATATGGATTCTCCTAGTTCTAAAATTGCTGAGTAAAACCGATTAGCATCTGAGAATGCGCTGAGAAGATGCTTGGGTAGAAATATTCCTTAACTAAATCTGTCAACTCTTGAAAGGCTTTAGTACCTGATACCTCAGGGAAAGTTAGGCTCTTAATAACCAAAAAAAAACTGTGGGTCCACAAGTTCTCAGGAGAATTACTTGTTGCTTTTTATCTGCCACAATGTCATTTGCCCAAAAAAAAATGCATTGTTTCCACATACTGGGCCCAGTCTTCAATGGCAGGACCAAATGGGTCAAGCTTCTCAAATTACAGCATGATGCCAGAAACACTTACCCCAACTGAAAGATGACTGTTGCGAGCGGATTTCTTCAGGAGCATGCTTTTCTATTGTCGCCACTGATATAACTCCACAGAGGCCGGTATCCTGTCATTGAGTCACCTTTTATTTATATGCGCAGTATCTTGACACTGATCCAGCTCCTTCAGAGCCAGCTTTTAGAGTGAACAGAACATCTGACATTTCTGTTTTTATCTGTTAGCCAGGGCTCCCTGATTGGATCATATTACCAGCCCCAATCAGGGAACTCATATTCTATGAGGTCCACCTGGCTGACCTCATTACAATCACAACACTGTGTAAATGCATGAATTTGCATGCGTGTCTTCACATAAAGTGATCTCACATAAACATGCAAGTTGTAGGTGTTTGAGCTGTTAAGGTTGAAGGGTTGGTTAATTTCGTCCAAGAGCAAGCATGATGATGTTGTGAGGCTGGTGCCGATGGATGGCAACTTGTGTGGACAAAAGACAGGAGGATGGTGGCCAAGGAACATGCAGAGGAATTGTGGGAAGAAAGTGTTGCATGATGGGTAGGACAAGCTTTTGGTGAGCTGCAGCTGCCATTTACATGTCAGCAATTTGCACCATGTAGTTTCTTGGTGGGTGAGAGGACAATTGGAAGTGGTGTAGAAATAAGGTGAGTTTTGGCTTTAATCAGATGTAAATATTTAGAAACAAGGTGTTTACTGCTCAGTATTCTGAAATTGCTATTTAAGGCTTGAGTGGGAAGACAATCAGAAAAACATTTCTTGACACAGAAACTGATTTTTTTTTTTCATTCTCATCACATTTTCCTGTCTTTCTCAGTGTTACTCATGCTGCACCAAGGGAGGAAAAATTTTATCCATTGTCTGTTCTGAGTTCGCTACTCTAAATCTGATTGAAAATTGGCTGTTAGAAATCTTGGATTGTGATGGAAAGGGGAGTAAAGTCAAGAATTCTGCTCCTGATTGTCACCCAGTGATGTTCAGCGGAAAGCCAACCTTATTCAGATGTGACAAATAGCGTGTCACATGTTGCCACATGTTATCCAGGCCCACTTTTGAATAATTGCTACTTAAGTGAGATAGAGCTTATTAGAGGCACCTTTGCGATTTTACCACTGCTGGAGTAAACATAGGATGACCAGATCTTCAAAAGGCAAACTGGGGCACATTGAAAAGCCATGGGAAAGCAGGGGGTCCGTGATGATTGATATGTAGCACAACTAAAGGCAAAAATCTAGGAGGACAGACTGTTGGAGGTGGGAAGTCATGTGCCAACATTTTAATTTACATGTAATAATTCAAAGAGTGGAAAATGTGTGAGTAAACTGGCATAATTGTTTCTGCTTGCGTTATGTTTTGCTCATTTTTAGGTGTTATAATTGTAAAGTGCAATTATATAATCAGATTATTTTAATGCAATTGCATAAAGTGAGGGAGGTAGTGCAGTTGCAAAGGGAATAATGAAAGGGCTTCAGTGAGTGAAAATCCAGTCATTTGAGCAATTTGGAGAAAGCTATTGGATCACCAGAACGTTTTGTGAAAAAGAAGTTGCTCCTGAGAAAATCTGGCAGCTCTATGTAAATGTCTTCAGAAGTGTAGGAAAGAAAATTGGCAATATTATTTATTAAATTGAATTTCATTATTCCAAATTTTATCAGATTTACTGAATCTATTTTTCAAATAGAATTAAAGGTAGGAATATCAGGTCTCTAAATAATTAGAATTAAATAGTAGAATCAGACTGTATTTGTTACATCTTTTTGAAAAAAATACCTGTTTGATTTGATTTAACTTTCTTTCCTAAGTTACAGAAGTTCAAAAATTAATGCTGGACTGAAGGTTCAAGGAAGTGAATTCTTGGCTTGATCAACATGGATACAGTTTGCTGAAGATGCCCACAGTAAATAACACGCAAACAAATCCAAAACAGCACATGATGTTGGATGTGGACAGCCTTTTGGAAGAATTAAAAAGCAATATGTCATCATTTAGTGAGTCATTGCTACCAGAGCAGGAGGAATTTATTTTGTTGGTGTATCGTGTAGTTAAGCTGGAAGGTGACAGTGTGGGTCAGTGGAAAGAGAAACTGGAAACAGAGAACTTTGAACCTGAAAGACCAAAAGCATGGAAACAACAGTTCAGTGAAATAGTGGAACTGTTTGTGCAAAATCAAATTCCACTATTCCTAAAAAAATGGTGCTGAAAATTATGTAAAGGAACATGTAACAGACCTGCAGAAGATTGTGTTAACCAATTTATTGTCTTTCTTAAACCAAAATTAGATCTTTAAAATATTTGCAAAAACTTACCATACTTGTATTTTTCATCACCTAAATCAAATTTTCCAAGCAGATCTGGACATTGAAGATTTATTCCACGTTTTGACCTGGGTCACTCATAAATATAAAAGGTAAGCCCCCCCTTTCATGAGTTTTGAGAGTCTTGTTCAAAATAAAATTTCATAGATTAAGCAGCAGAAATATAAATGATACTCGTATTATTATTTACTTTCCAAGAACTGCCTACACTAATGATCTGCTTACACCCTACAACAGTTTTAAAAGCAAATGCTAACACTAGCATAAGTTTAGCATAAATGTGTTTAATAGTGGCAAAATGTAGAAGTTTACCTTTTTCTATTGGTACACAGACTAACTACATCTGCAAGGATTGCCTGTCACAGTATCATTTTGTCCTCTTGGGTAGAGATAATCAACAAAGCTAAGATATAATTATGTGATACTGTTCTTGCAGCAGGAGACTACATTTAGATCATCTGGCCAAAGATTCAGGACTTTACCAATCTACCCTTATGTCTGAAACTTGCTCATTATGAGCACAACTTCCTGCTGGAACTCACAATTACTTCTCTAATTGATCAGAGGACTAATTTATCAGAGGACTAAACAACAAGGTTGACCTGAAAATGAACATTATTGAGGGCAAGCATTTCAGCCATTTGACCCTGAGATTACCACATGTACAGAAATATTCGGAGAGATCGAACGGAGCCATTGAATTTCTCTTTCTCTTGTGCCCATTTAAAGAAAGTGATTTCTGATTTTCTGATGACAACCTATTAAGGATCAGCTGATATATACAGGGAAGTGACAGCATGACTGAACTAGGCCATGCTTGAACAACACTTTAAGTCTCCTACCTTCACCATATTTCAATATGGGTTGCTATCTGAAACATTGGCTTGGCTTCTTGCATTTAATTAAATGCTTCACTGAAGCAAAAATAGTAAAACTTGGAAATAATGCATACTGATCTGACTCAGCTGGTGTACCTGAAAACTGCTATGTTCTTTTCCCAGTTTTATTGCTTTTATGGACATATTTTCCCTTTAGCTCAGCAGGTTTGTGGAACATGCGAAAACTAAAGTAGTTAATGGATTTCATGCATCCACTCTCCTGTCAATGTATTAATGATGCCTTTCTGAACCTTTATTTTCTTCATACTTTCCAACTGAACACATCGATAACAACAATTCTAACACCTTTAACATAGAAATACATGAACAAAGAACAAAGAACAAAGAAAATTACAGCACAGGAACAGGCCCTTCGGTCCTCCAAGCCTGCGCTGATCCAGATATCTAAAACTGTCACCTATTTTCCAAGGATCTGTATCCCTCTGCTCCCTGCCCATTCATGTATCTGTCTAGATACATCTTAAATGATGCTACTGTGCCCGCCTCTACCACCTCCACTGGCAACGCGTTCCAGGCACCCACCACCCTCTGCGTAAAGAACTTTCCATGCATATCTCCCTTAAACTTTTCCCCTCTCACCTTGAAATTGTGACCACTAATCAGTCCCCCACTCTGGGGAAAAAACTTCTTGCTATCCACCCTGTCTATACCTCTCATGATTTTGTAGACCTCAATCAGGTCCCCCCTCAACCTCTGTCTTTCTAATGTAAATAATCCTAATCTACTCAATCTCTATTCATAGCTAGCACCCTCCATACCAGGCAACATCCTGGTGAACCTCCTTTGCACCCTGTCCAAAGCATCCACATCCTTTTGGTAATGTGGTGACCAGAAGTGTACGCAGTATTCCAAATGTGGCCGAACCAAAGTCCTATACAACTGTAACATGACCTGCCAACTCTTGTACTCAATACCCTGTCCGATGAATGCCATATGCCTTCTTGACCACTCTTTCAACCTGGGTACAATGGACCTGAACACCCAGATCTCTGTGCATCAATTTTCCCCACGGCTTTTCCATTTACCGTATAGTTTGCTCTTGAATTGGATCTTCCAAAATGCATCACCTCGCATTTGCCTGGATTGAACTCCATCTGCCATTTCTCCGCCCAACTCTTCAATCTATCTATATTCTGCTGCACTCTCTGACAGTTCCCTTCACTATCTGCTACTCCATCAATCTTAGTGTCATCTGTAAACTTGCTAATCAGACCATCTATACCTTCCTCCAGATCATTTATGTCTATCACAAACAACAGTGGTCCCAACACAGATCCCTTTGGAACACCACTGGTCACAGTTCTCCATTTTGAGAAACTCCCTTCCACTACAGCTCTCTGTCTCCTGTTGCCCAGCCAGTTCTCTATCCATCTAGCTAGTACACTCTGGACCCCATGCGACTTCACTTTCTCCATCAGCCTACCATGGGGAACCTTATCAAACGCCTTACTGAAGTCCATGTATATGACAACTACAGCCCTTCCCTCATCTATTGACTTTGTCACTTCCTCAAAGAATTCTATCAAGTTGGTAAGACATGACCTTCCCTGCACAAAACCATGCTGCCTATCACTAATAAGCCCATTTTCTTCCAAATGTAAATAGATCCTATCCCTCAGTCTCTTCTCCAGCAGCTTCCCCCCCACTGACGTCAGGCTCACCGGTCTATAATTACCTGGATTATCCTTGCTACCCTTCTTAAACAAGGGGACAACATTAGCGATTCGTCAGTGCTCCGGGACCTTACCCGTGCTCAAGGATGCTGCAAAGATGTCTGTTAAGGCCCCAGCTATTTCCTCTCTCGCTTCCCTCAGTAACGTGGGATAGATCCCATCCGGACCTGGGGACTTGTCCACCCTAATGCCTTTTAGAATACCCAACACTTCCCCCCCCTCCTTATGCTGACTTGACCGAGAGTAATCAAACATCTATCCCTAACCTCAACATCTGTCATGTCCCTCTCCTCAGTGAATACCGACGTAAAGTACTCATTAAGAATCTCACTCATTTTCTCTGACTCCTCGCATAACTTTCCTGTCAAGAAACAATATCACAGGAACCTTATCAACGAAAATGTAACAGTTCAATGATGAGCATTATAACGAATTGGAGAAACCAATTTTAGATACAAGGTGTATGATTGTAATTTGGTAGGTTATTGAGTTTTTATTCGCTTTGACACCATAAAAACTGCATTAATGAACTTTCTAGAACAGTTGTAGGGAGAGCATTTCTGCTCCCATTCCCAAACAGGAAATGATGAGTGACTTTTGGGATTTGAGAACAGTGAGAAATTCTCCCCAAATAAGATGTAAAAGTGTTTCAAAACAATTTTCTTGAATGAATGGGGTAGGAAAAGCCCTTACCTATGCATTATGCCATCTGTTCATTTTTGTCTTTCAGTGAAGAATTCATGGGCCATCCTAAAATTCAAGATATAACTCTGAAAGCATCAATATTAGATCCCTTTTTGGAAGCCAGACTGTTGTACAGCACTTCAGAGAAGTTGATTAGCACAGTGCAGGTAAAGCCAAAAGAAAGAAATCTAGTTGGAGACATCACGGTATAATAACTGTTCTTCTCATTGCAGAATTTATTACCTTTGTGTTCTCTGATATGTGGAAATGCTAGATTTATTTTCCACATTTAAATGAGTGTGTCCCACCTATAATTTAAAAGCATAATGAGCCAAGTATTCATCGTACATGAATTTAAAATTTCACACTGTATCTATTGGTATTTTCTCTCTTACATATGATCAAAACTTACATGTGTATATATATTTATAGTCATAAGTGGTGTCATTCAGAGCACACAAAGCTGCTTAATTATTTATTTAACTTTAGAAATAAGTCATATGATTCTTCTATATTGAGAGCCTCTAAATGATAATATTATACTCTCACTTTAATAATTAAGTAAATCCTTAGATTTAAATGCTGTTGAACCTTATGCACTGCCTCAGCGAATAATTTCCTTTTTAAAAACAGACCAATAAAAGACATAGAGAGAGTATGTTTCTCCTGGTGGGGCAATCTGGAAGAAGAGGTCATAGTTTTAGGCTAATGGGTGGCAGATTTAAAACAGAGTTAAGGAGAAATTCCTTCATTCAAAGGATTGTGAATCTGTGGAATTTGCTACCCCAGAATGCGGTGCATGTCGGGAAGCTGAATAAAGTTAAGGAGGAGTTAGACAGATTTTTAATCGGTAACTGGCTAAAAGGATATGAAGGAAAGTGGAGTTGAAGCTAAGATGAGATCAGACAAAAGTTATATTAAATGACAGAGTGGGCTCAAGGGGCTGAATTGCCTATTTCTGATCCTGGTTCTTATGTCTTTATGTTCTTAACAGGCATAGTCAATAAACCTACAACAGACCACATCTTAAACATTGATTGAAAATTTGGAAATGGAAAATTTCCATTCCTGTGCTCTGAATACATTGAGCACTTTTTAACTCTCAAAGCAGCATAGAAAAGGGATTTCCAATTAATTAGGAAATAGAATAAAGGGAACGTACTTAATTGGAAATCCCTTTTCTATGCTGGCTTGAGAGTTAAAAAGTGCTCAATGTAATCAGAGTGCAGGAGTGGAAATTTCCCACTTCCAAATTTTCAATCAATGTTTAAGATGTGGTCTGTTGTAGGTTTATTAACTATGTCTTTGAAATAAGAATGTTTTCCATTTTAAGGATCCCCTGTGGCATGGTCACTATCCATGAAAGAATTTATTAACGCTTAGCCTTTTAGAGGGAAGGTGTGAAATAATAGATCTGTTCCTTTAAGGTCTGTAATTAGTTTGTTTTTATCCAATTAACTATTAGCTAAGGCAACAATTAATACAAGAATTAAGAATTTCCCGTTTTTCTGAAGATGCTTCAGTGAGTAGTTGGCAGCAGTTTCCATCATCATTACTTCAGCAATGCTGAATGATAAAAAGGCAGCAGTTAACAGATATGTAGCATGATTCAGTAATAGAACGTGGGGAAATAGAGTTTTGTGACACAACTACCATTTTATTAGTAGAAGGAGGATTGAAGTAAATGTTATAAGTGCAGCCATGTTAGGCCTCTGATTGCTAATATGAAAACTTTGGCAATGACACAGGCCATTAAGCAGCTGAAGACATTCCATTTTCTTTCCCTCTTCCTAACCAGTAGTGAGCGTTTCCCTACATAAATAGAAATATGACTGGGGACATGTTGAGAAGTGTTAATCCTGGAAACTTCAACATGAAGTTGGAGTTAAAGAATGAACCAGTCACAATCCACTCTAATGCTGTAGACTGGGCTATGGTGGAAATCCTGCTTAGGGCATTTTGCTGTAAATAATCATCTCAATTGAAGGTTCTTTCAACTTGATACATCTGTTGGAGAAATTTCTCTGAATCCATCCGGAAGTGACTGATTTTCTTTAGTTAGCTTACAGTTTTTACCACTACTTTTTGTCACCCAGATATGAATATCAGATGAAATGTGCTGCCTGAAGTTTGCTGTATGAATTTTGAAACTTAAATGTATAGACTATTTAAAATTCAGAACTATTCACTTTTTTAGTTTGGCTGAAAGAAGTACTCATTTATTTTCAGTCAGAAATCAAAGTAAGGCTATCAAGAACTCTCAAAATGGAAGGCGTGACATGGTCACAGCTGCCAGCTAAAATCAAACAGGTAGATATACATTCAGTTATTCGCACGAAGTGTGTCTATCAAGAAATGTTATTCTGTATTTTGTACCTTTTTGGTAATCACTTGAATAATGATGTTAATTCTAACTGGATATGTAATATAAACATCATCTGATTTAAGCATAAATCCCAATGTTCCATATCCATTTCCACTGATTTACATTGTTTAAATTCCTATTTCAACATAGATATTCAATGTAAGTGTAATGCATTCCTTAATTATCCAGTATTAAAGTTTGGTTTTGTAGATATAGCAAGTTAACTGCCATATTTGTCAACAGTTTGAAACACAAGGCCCAGTTACAACTCTATTTGATTGGATTGAAACATGGGTGATTCTTACCTGCCTTCTGAAGTAGTCTAACCAGCCAATCAGTTATGTCAAATAACTATCTGTGGTTTGAGAAGAACTCACGACACACCTTCTCAGAACTATGGCCTTTTTAACATAAGTGACGTCCTCAGTCTGCATTAAAAGGTGAATGAATAGCTTTGCAACGGTATGAACATTTACTAATTAGGCATTTTATGCTTGTTCAAGTATGCAGAACTCAAGTCTTCAGTACCCAAATTCTACTTAAACTTTCAATGATAAGTTGTTAGTGTTTGGAGTGGGAATGTAACTCACTACCTCTGGCTAGCATGTTAACTCTCAGCTTATATGTTTTTGCTCGACAAAGAAATTAAACACAGTCTTATGGTATGAAAATGCATACTAAAAATATTTAGTTCATGCAAGGTAAGAATTATGGGGTAGAAATTGTGATACATCCATTGCACCATCAGCAATCTGGTAGTTTAAAATTCTTGTTCATTGCTTAATTTCGACCTCTCTATGACTTCATTCCAAATCCTAAAGGATGAGTTGTGGCATTATTGTCATATTCAGAAGTCCTTAATGCAGGAGCAGAGAAGAACCCTTCCTCTAGGAAAGGTTTCAACAGGACAATTGAACTGAAGAAGGAAGATAGTTTTAGTTCCCATGAATCAAAAGTACACCAATTCCTCTACGATAGAATTTCATTTTATTTTTTCGTTATGTAGCCTAAAAGTTAGATTTCTGTACATACTTTCTGCAGAATAGGTCCACAGACTTCATTGAAAGTATATCTGGCAGGGTTCCTGCCACTCTCGATACACTTCAAATTGTTGTTAAGGTGTGGGTAAAAGTAGGGTATTGGATCTACTTTCTGCTCAAAATTTCAGTGTATTACCTGACTCTAGATCTGAATTCACTCCTATATTTTTTCATAAATTGAAACTTTCATTAATTATTACTAAATCCATTTGTTAAGTAACATTTTAGTGAACACTTTGCAGTGAACAGAATTGAGTTTCGTATGTAGGACAATTAAAACATTTATAAAATTCATAGGATGCAAATTTTCCAATTTTTAGAAGAGTGTTAGGTGGGGACTAACATGCCACCACACCCCTCCTCCCCTCCTCCCCTGCCCACCAGTGAGATGTCACAGTATCGCCTGCCAATTATCACATTAAAAGCTGGCTAGTAGGTGAGTGAGGGTGAGTTTCTCACCTTACCACAGGCCTTGACACTGCTGACCCTGTCACCAGAAGCTGTCAGCGAATCAGGGTCATGATATTCACTGATTAAGGAATACTTCCTGGGAAAATCAGCAGCAAAAAGTAGTCATTTTTATCTCCTTGTCACAGAGTGGAGTGCAGGAAAGGAGCATGGTCAGGAGGAGTAAGACAAAGACATTTGGTGGCTTTCTAAGGGCATTCATGTGCCTCATTGCCTCCAGATTGGACAGTTGGAGGCTGTCCACCTCCTTAATTTGGCAGGCAGGTCACCATGGTTTCCCAGTTGAGAAATAAGCCATCTTTCTCACCAACCAAGGAGGTGGCAGGTTGAGGCCCTTAAGTGGACATAAGTTGATTGTGTGAGGGCCTTAATTGCTGGCGAGCTGAGAAAAGCTATTTGGCCATCTCATCCTGCACTTACTCGCTGAGGCAGGAAGAAGGAGATGAGTTTCTCTCCATGGCTAGCTCAGCCAATTATTTTCCAAAAGGACTGCAGATGCTGTAAATCAGGAACAAAAACAGAAGTTGCTGGATAAGCTCCG
Source organism: Rhincodon typus (assembly GCF_021869965.1). Classification (NCBI taxonomy): domain Eukaryota; kingdom Metazoa; phylum Chordata; class Chondrichthyes; order Orectolobiformes; family Rhincodontidae; genus Rhincodon; species Rhincodon typus. Next base: position 36,335,515 of record NC_063339.1, on the reverse strand, counting down.
CAGGTCTGGCAGCATCTGTGAAGAAAACATCAGAGTAAACGTTTTGAAACATTAAATCTGATTTTTCTTCACAGATTCTGCCAGACTTGCCGACCTTTTCCAGCAACTTCTGTTTTTGCTCCTAATTATTTTCCCTTATGGCCTCCTGTGTTGTGACCTCCAGAGGAGGAAAAATTGTATCCAAATTAATGCATTTGTTTTGTTCTTAACATAGCCAACCAATTTAATTTACCTTACAATTACTTTTAATCACTGTATTCATCAATATGCCAGAATAAACACTTGGTACAATTATAAAAAGATTTGTTGAAAGACTTCAGTATAATCTATATAACACTTGTTGCACACTCACTTAAACTGTTACCTCTGTGTCTTCCACACACCTTATATTTATGCTTCTTTTTGTATTACCAACAAACTTCTATTACACCCTGTTTTTATCCACCAAAGTCATCAACATAGATTGTAAATAGATTGTAGATTGTAAAAATCTGAGGCCCCAGTACTGATCCTTGGGCCACAGCCTGTCAACATGATAGTGCCCCTTTTATATCCACTCTTTGCTTTTGCTTTTGCCTGTGCCTGTGCTAATATATTACCCCACCCAAACTCTGTGAACTCGTACCTTTCATTTTAACCTCGTCAAATTCCATTTGGAAATCCAGGCACACTACATGATTTATCCATCTCATGATTTAAATCCACAAAAAAAAGTAAATACATTTGTCAAGCATAAAATATCCTTCAAATAGTCAAGTTGACATTTCGGGTCAGGACCCTTCTTCAGGCCCCTCCTGCCTCACTGACTAGTCCCCACCACTCCCTACCTGCACTCACCTATCACCATCCCACCTATCTTCCCCAGCCCCACCCCTCCTCTTTCTTTTTGTTTCTGAGCTCCCTTGCCCCTCCCCATTTTTGAAGGAGGGTCCTGACCTGAGATGTCAACTTTCCTGCTCCTCTGATGCTGCCTGGCCTGCTGTGTTACTCCAGCTCCACACTTTGTTATCTCTCACTCCAGCATCTGCAAATCTTACTATCTCTTCAAATAGTCAACATTGTTTTATCTGAACGATATTTATCCTTCAACCAACATCAGTGAAAGAAATTATTTGAGTGTTTAATTCATTATATTAATTCAATGTGGAATCTTGCTATGTATTAATTGGCTCCTGTATTTTCTACATTACAAGAATGAAGTCATTTGAAATGGATGGCATATTTTTGGTTAGTTCACATCTGTCAGAGGGTTGTTGATACGGTGCATCAATACATAACATGAGAGAGCTCACAGCATGTGGTTGTGGTGGGGGGGAGGGGCTCATAAACTCAATGCCCCACAGGGTGATCTTTCAGAATCCAGTCAAAGCAGACTGGAACAAATTTCAACTTCAACAGAGGACCCAACTACTATGTGACACATTGATAATTTACCGTATCGTGTAACCGAATACTGTCATCCAAAAGCAAAATTTGAGAGGGTGCAGAAAAGGATGTTGCTGGGTTTGGAGAGTTTGTGCTATAGGGAAAGGCTGGGGCTATTTTCCTGGAGCATAGGAGACTGAGGGGTTGACCTCATAGAAGTTTATAAAATCATGGGGGGCATGGATAGGGTGAATAGCCAAGATCTTTTTTTCCCAGGGTGGGGGAGTCGAAACCTAGACGGCGTAGGTTTAAGGTGAGAGGGGAAATATTTAAAAGGGACCTGAGGGGCAACCTTTTCACGCAGAAGTTGTAGCGTGTATGGAATGAGCTGCCAGAGAAACTGGTAGAATTAGAACATTTAGAAGGCATCCGAATGAGTATATGAATAGGAAGCGTTTAGAGGGATATGGGCCAAGTGCTGGCAAATGGGACTAGATTAATTTAGGATATCTGGTTGGTATGGGTGAGTTGGACCGAAGAGTCTGTTTCCGTGCTGTACAACTCTATGACTCTATAACTCTATGCTTTTGCTTTTATAATTCCTTTTTGTTGCACATACAGGAAATGAACTATTTCATAGTAAAAGCTCAACAGATTAGTGAAGCAATAACATTGCGAATTCAAAGTGTTTGTGCTGCCCAACTCATGATTTCTTACTGAGGTAAGATCATTGCTATACCTGAAACCATAGTCTGGATGTTACATGCCCCTGTGTAGTGGGATTTCAGCAGTTGAGGGGAGGACACATAACATAGGGCAGTTATCAGCCCACTATTTTCCCATCCAACATTGAGTTCACCCCTAATATGGAGGGTGGACAGATGCCAAAATCTCAACCCACCCACTATATCTAAGTAATTAATTAAGGGCTAATTAAGCTTGTTAAAGCTCGACTGATTCTAGCATTACCAGGCTGGAATAGGTATTATGTTCTACGGTAATTAGTCTGGCCATGCAGCTGCCTCTGAGCATCCATGCATGCCAGTGTTCTGACATTGTTCTCAGCATTGACGTCCAGATTCAGAGATCCCTGCAATGGACTGAACTTGGAGGTTTGCACAGAAGAAAATAAAATTAGAAGGAAAATTGATTGATTTTCCTACAAGGGGTGGAGCAGTCCACACCCTTGTAAAATTCTGCCCAACATCTTTTATTTTAAACTTGGCTTTCTCATAGTTAAATCATCAGCTGACATATGAGGAAAATGCTCAGTCAAATACGTACCTCTCTCACACTGTGCTAATTCAATGTTATGATTATTTGGCTCTTTCTTGATGCTCTGCAACTACAAAGCTGAAGACAAGAAATATTTTTATTAAGAGATTCCATCTGGGTGAGGAGGCTTCAGGCCAATTCACATCCTGCAACCTGCTTTGAAAACTCTGCTCACATTTTGACAGCTATGACAAATTCCATCATAGCTGCTGAAACAATCCACAACATTCTCAACCAATCAACGACTTTGTGTTACAACAGAAATAGCCAGTCAAACCAAAATCAGCCTCACTATCACTGAATTCACAGAACAAAATAAAGTGAAGTAAAAATAAGTCACCCTCAAAATTGTCCAGTTGTTCCTAACCCAGACTTTGTACCTAACAGATCTTAGACACTAAGTTTATAACTTAAACAAAAATTAATGATGAGAAGAGATAAATAACAAGATAATCTGATTAATATCTACCATATAAACCCGATCTTCTTTAATCATAAGTTCGGGGCAAATTACTGCAGATGCTGGAAGCTGTACTGAAAACAACAAATGCTGGAGATCACAGCGGGTCAGACAACATCCATGGAGAGAGAACAAGCTAATGTTTGAGTCTAGATGACTCTTCATCAGAACCGCTCTGAAACTCAAAAAATCTAAAACTCTCAAAAATAATTTTGCAAGTCTATGATGCCAGCTGAAGTCATAAATTTATTTTATTTTATTTTATTTTCCCAAAATGTACAATTGTACTAAACCATTACTATGTAGAGCTTCAAATTATTTTTCACTAGTTTCCATTCATGTTTTTTAACAGTTCCTATATATCTCTACGGTAAGACATATTCCATTATATCAACAAATCTTCCACTCTTTACCAACAACTCATTCTCAAACTTCTGGTGAATAATATTATGGAGCCCTTCCTGCCAGTGATAGCAGGAATTCAGGCACACATGGGCATGCTTCTTCAACTATAATGGGAAATCTGGAGTGTCTTTATCACTCAAACAATATTTAGTCTGAATAATGGTGCTCTTTACTGTTTATATTCCTAGAATTAATATATTCTTGTTATTTTTGTCCTTGAAGTTATCCAGAACATATCAAGAAGTCCAAGAATTTGTCCTGTAGAGAAAAGTTGGAGATTATAGCAAGTTGCATTCACTTCAGTGGTTTTCTGACAGAACTATCACACAACAATACTGATGATTTTAGAAAATGTTTGGCTGTACTTACGAAAGCGCAAACCAAGGAATGTGATGAGCTTGTAGAAAAAATCTCCTGCAATGTCAAGGTATGGTACAAATATTTTTTACATTGTCAGATCAATTTCACGGGTATACCTTTAAAATATTGGATACTTTTGCTATGATACAGCAATTACATTAGTTACTTGTTTCTAATTGTGATAGATCTGATCCACTGTTAACTGTGTTTTGATGTCAGATGATTTTTCATCAAGCCACTAGGAGGAAATCTTGGGCAGTTTAACACACAATTCAGCCTGTCTGTAACTTCTTTGGCGGCCGGTAATGACTGCTAATATCAACTTGCACTACCACCCATTCCCAACACTGCTTTTCAAATTGCAATTACTCACTTCCACCAGTGATGGTGCTTTTGAGTTGCATCTCACCCAACTCCTGAACATGGATTTCAGTGAAAGTCCTATGCATCAACCAACTCTTTCTTTGATTCTTAAACTGCCACGTTTTATTAATAAGAAAAAAAAAGCATTATTTAAAATAAGGACAGAATGTTGAACTTTATAATGGCTAGTGAATTATTAAGTTCTGTGATCCAATTTCCTATTACCAACCCCTACCCTGCCCTCTAATTCTACTTGCATGAAGACTACATTGGGACTTAACTCCCCTGTGCAACACCATGCCAAATTTATATAGAAATTTATATAGAGTTATAGAAAATGTTCTACATTTCTTGCACAAATATACACATTATGATTGGATCGTAAACACAATTACAGTTTATTGTACATTGGAAGGTGATGGCCTAGTGGTATTATCACTGGACTGTTAATCCAGAGACACAGATAATGTTCTGTGGACCTGAGTTCTAATCACACCAAGGCAGATGGTGGAATTTGAATTCAATAAATAAAAACTGAATTAAGAGTCTGACCGTGAATCCATTGCCAATTATTGGAAAAACCCATCTTGTTCACTAATGTACTATAGGGAATGAAACTGCCATCCTTACCTGGTCTGGCCTATGTGTGATTCCAGACCCACAGCAATGTGGTTGACTCTTAACAGCCGTCTGGGCAATTAGAGATGGGCATTAAATGCTGCCTGGACAGCAATGACCTCATCCCATGAATGAATAAAGAATTTAATAAAATTCCTAATATTTGATAGAATCCCTGCAGTGCAGATAGAGGCTACTTGGCCCATCAAGTCTGCAGCAACCCTCTGACAATCATCCCACCCAGATCTAGCCCTTCAGCCTATTCCTGTAAACTCACATTTACAATGATTAATCCACCTATCCTGTATATCCCTGGACACTATGGGTAATTTAGCATGGCCAGTCCACCTAACCTGCACATTGTTCAATTGTGGGAGGAAACCAGAGCACCAGGTGGAAACCCATGCACACAGGGGGAGAATGTACAGACTCCACACACACAGACACCTAAAGCTGAAATCTTTTTCTTACAGATTCTATATAATTTTATAGTAAAATATATTCCATTATAGCAACAAATGCTCCTCTCCTTACCAGACAACACATTATCAAACTTCCAGTATGTAATGTTATGGGAATGTTTGATGAATTATCCTTTGATTTCACAGTGCTCAAAGAGTGAAGTATTTTGTTATTTGGATCAGTGGCATGGTCTGATTTGACAGTGAATCTTTCCACTTATATGATGTGGGGCTCAATTACTTACTGGATACAATGGAACCATTGGAGGAGCTTGAAGATATTTCACCATTGCCCATTAATTTTTAACTGGAGGTTACAAAGTCAGATGCCATTAACCTGTTACGACATAGAGACAGCCAGCCAATTTAACTCAACCTTTCTTCCTCTGTATTCATAACACAGTAAAATTAAAAACTTGATAGACCCTCAAAATTGACCCGCTGTTCCTACCCCGACTTTTGAATAATCAATCCCAGATTCTGTGAATAATCAATTCCAGACTCCAGTTTGTATTTTAAACAAAAGACCGTAGCAGTTTATTAACAACAATAAAGGTAAAATCGCTATAGTCTTTCCACATCATAGGGTTTCTGTGTCATTAGAGAAAGACATGTGGAGCATGGTGATTTAACCTGAGGATCACCGCATCTCAGGCACAGGGAGAGGTTGAGTAGGACAGTCCTTCATGGTAGCTTCAGCTGGAACTGTACCCACACGGCTGGTGCCATTCTGCATCATGAGCCGACTGAGCTAACTGACCCCCAAATTAACAATATGACAACTTCAGTACAGCAAAAATTAAACAACAAAGTAAGCCAATTTGTCTATGCTTTAAACACAAAAATATTTGTTTCACACAAAAGATAGACAGAGAAACAAACACGGTTAAAAGAAAATAACAAAACTGGTTTGATTACCTAAGTGGTTTTCATAATGCTTTGTTCCACAGACATAATGGTTTCCTCATCGATTTTCTGAAGATGTCAATCAGTGTCACCTTTTCAGCACTCAGATAAAGGCAGTAATATTTATAATTTAGTTTTCCAATTTCTGAACTCCCAAGAGCTGATTAGAAAGATTAAGCAGGGCTTTCAAAATCTTCATGCTGTAGCATCAACAGCCAGATTTCTTTTAAACAGAACACACTGTCGAAAACCCAGTTCAAACTCTAGACACTCCCTGACAGACTCTCCAAATCCTCTATGAGGTCCCAGTTACCATTCAACATCTGCTGTCTCCTTAAGCATAAGGTCTTTTCTAAACTTGCTGGAACTAGTTCCTAGGTACTAACCTCATTAATGGCCAGCTTCTATTATCTATTTGAACAGAATGCTCTTCCCTGGTGATCAAGTGTCAGCAGAACCCTTTGATCAGGAACCAACGTGCAATTAACTTCTAGTTCTGGTCTCACAAATAAAAAAAAACTTGTTTTGTCTATTTTCCTTTTGACACAAGCTGCTACCCACAGTACAAAAGTCATCTTTAGCTCACAGTTCCCAGTTTATAGTTCAAAACCAAAATTGAAAAAAGAATACATTAAAAACAGTGAAAAGTCTGTGAGGGCTCTAACAAACCTTATACTTTATGAAGTGGAGTTTGTATTGTTCTTTTTGTGTTTAGGTTCTTGGTGTGGGCTTCTTTCCACAACCATTTGACTCAGATGAAAGTGCTGCCAATTGAGTCATGATTGAGACTTAAACAGAAGTAAAGTTTCAAGTTTAATTTTGTACGGCTAGTGTCATTACTCAGGGAATCCCTAATGTGTCTGATTATATTCTTGAAGGTAAGAAGAAAGACCATCTCGAGATGCCCCTAAGCTTATTTACTGTTCCTACTGTGCCAGTCCCCTAATGTAAACAGTTTGGTTTAAAAATGAGTTTGACAGAAATTGTATACCAGCATCAAATCTCCAACATAGGGCCCATTTTGCTGATGCCGTTTTTCTTTCTCTGCTACTGCTGCTGGTCATGAATGGTGCTTTAAATAAATGAGCGAATTACTACCCTGGCACACCTCAGTTGTGGTTTACAATCTCCACTACTTTCTGCAGATGGATGAGCATTGTCCTCAGCTCTTTGTAATGGCCAGTAAAGTAAATTTCTGATTAATATTTACCAACCAGAAATAAAATCACAACTTCACTTGTTTTGTCGGTTGCCATTGGTATTTGCCATGAAAAGTGGCTGGGTGAAACTCCCTAGTTCTGTGGTTCAGAAATGTATAGGGGATATGGCTGCTGTTCATTCTCAAATGAAAATTGATCTAATTTAGATTTGAAAGAATTCATCCATCTCCTTTCAATCTATTTCAATTCAAACAATACATGCCTTCTGAAGATAAGAGCAGCTTCAGGTTTTTTTTGACCATAAGCCACAGTTTAGGGGCAAGAGGAACCTTCAGATTTTGTTTTCCTACTATTTTGGCAAAGTGTTTTCTTTGGTGAGATGCATGGAGGGCAGTCTGTCATGGCCCAGGTCAATTTGTCTCCCGCAATCATCTACTCTTCAGTTCTAAATTATGCAATTGGCACCCATCTTGTGGAATCATGTGGCGAAAATAGCAAAAGTGCTAGCCGTTTTGTAACATATGCACTGCTGGTGCCATGTTTAAACCTAATGTGATCAGCTACATTCCCTCTAACTTTTCATACTGTTGTGCAGACTCTGCGATCAGTGCACACCAGCAGCTTCTGGAACCAAAAGTCCATGTGTCTACATGCCAGTTGGTGTGAGTGGACCCGCCGAGGCTGGTTCCAACATGGATCTGACTATCTCCATGGACAGCTTGGCTACCTCCATGGAAACCCAGGCTCCGCACACAGGTTGTCTGCTGAAAACGTGCACAGACCGGCACGTTTGCTATCACCATTGGTGCTCAGCATAAGTGCAAAGCAAGATGGGGACAATGGATCTTGATCCCACTTCAGGTGCCCCTTCTTCGCTGGGAGACAGCAGCTGCCCATTGTGGGGAGGAGCCACATATAGATTCTTCGGAGCTATCTCTCGGGATGCTCCTGTGGTGCCCGTTCCTTCCACTTCCCCCTGCCTGTGATGCAGAATTCGAAGCCGAGCAGTGTAAGCCTGCATCTGGGCAGGATACTGATCAGCTGACTAAGGCCCTCCAGCTCAATTGCACGTGGGATAACATGCCAACACATTCCAGGCCAACAGGGCTAACATTGCAGCAGTATCCCTCCACCCCAGCTGTAGATAATGGGACTGCATTTAGATGTAGTGGGATGGAAAAGAAGAAAAAAAAACTTACTGAGAGCACATAGATGATACATGTATCACTCCAGAAGTCACTGCCTTGTATAGACATTGGAGACCAGTGGAACCGGAAAGAAATTTCAAGGGAATGCTGCCCATTACCTGATCCATTAAGACCTTGGTGGTAGGATTGTATCTCAGTTCTGTGTAGTACTGATCCTTTTGCATAGGTGTCGTCAGCCATGTTTGAATGGGATGGCCCTTGTTTCCCAGCAGCCAACTCTTCATGGCCTGAGGGCCTCAGAAGAAACTCGGAACCTGCAACTTCTCCAGTATGTACACATCAAACAATTCCCAGGATATCTGCCGCCCATATCTAAAATCTGGCAACAGTGTCACAGGTGGGCTGGAGAGTTATGGAGTGAAAGCCTTTTGTGTTCATGAATTCTGATTGGGTGCTCTGAAAGCAACATGGGTGCACTCTATAATACCTTGCTCATGGGGAAAGCCAACATTATCGGAGAATTCCACTGCCTGAGCTACTTGACTTCAGATTTAAACTATAATCTAGAGGAAATGCCATTGAAGAGATCCTGAGACGTTTATAGTTTGAGGATTGGGAGATGCCACAAGGGTCCCCAGTTACTCCTTGGCACGAGATTCTATCAAATATTCAGATGTAATGTTCACAACCACAGGGATTGTGTGGTCAGTAAATCCTTTTGAGAACAACTTCTGGACCAGTAGATAATGCAGTTCTTTAGTCTCTTCCTTCACTGTTTTACTGTCAGTAGTAGATTCTGAGTCCAGTCATTCTCCTCTGCCTCATCAACTGTTACCCCTTCCTCTGGAGGCTGTGTGACAGCTGGTGGAGGCTCCTGTTCTTGCAGAACTGGATGATGCATTGTAATTGATCTCATCTTTGATGCTGTGGTCACATGTTCAGCACCACCAGAAGGAATCTCTGAGCACTGATTCCATTTTGGCTGACTGAACAGATAATTTGTGAGGAATGAGGGAGCAGCATATCAGTAAAGGTATTCCTGATCCCTCACATCAATCACAATGAAGCAACATGCTATGGCCTCACTCAATGCGGCATGGAGGCTTCACCTTTGTAAGGAGGTGAAGGTCATCCCTCAATGTGGAGCTCTAGCTTTGTAACCTTATGCAGATGTATGTTGCAGATCTATAGGACAAATGCTGTTCAGGGATTTAAATCATATACTTCTCCCCCATAATAGTACACCCATCCCTTGAACATCACAGACTGTCAACTCATACATACAGCTCGGTATGAAAATGTGGCAGCTGCCAAGCATTGTATTGTAGTATTAGGTATGAAAAGTGATGCAGAAATTGTAAAGCTAGGAGTGATTTTTAGTTTGCATTTGCATGGCTTAGCATTTCTAACATGACAGGACATCAGTTGATGCAAAATATGTAATGGCCATGATTGCTTGAGACAATAGTTTGTAATGTTAATTATTGTTAAAATAATGACCTTTCACTGAAAACTAATTTGATGGCAGACGGGTGGCATTACTGAGTAAGTGGATGCAAGATTAATGTAATTTCCCCTACTGTGGCTTCCCATGTAAAGGATTATATTCTGCCTCTAATGAGAAAAGGTGTAATTTACTCCTGCCTTGACAACCATTTTGTCTCCTTGTTCTGCAGTTATATTTTATGTGAAGATAGAAAAGTTTCAACTTAAAGTCCTTGTGAGTAGGTTGCCAGTTCCACCTGACACTAATGGTCCTTCCATTCTTCTTTGTGTTACTCTCGCATCCCTGATGCCTCCTGCAGTTTCAGTTCAGCCCCACATGTTACTGTTAATGTTCCCATTTATCCCTGAACCCATAGCTTTGCGAGTTGCTTTGTGCTTTTTGGCCATTCACTCTCATATTGAGGGAAGAATGATTGTGACTTTTGAGAACACATTCTTCCTCAGCTTCCAGTCCCATCTGAAGGTCTCTGAAAGCCCACCTTTCCATTTTGAATAGCCCCCTTTCGTATTGTCATTCCCTCAGTGACTCTCAGTCTTATGAACCCCAACTCAGATGAGCTACCTACTCTCCCTTGGATTGCAAAGACTGCCCCTAACAGTTAATACCAAGACCCCAGGACTAATCATGGACCATAACCCAGACTACTTGGGAAGACACCCCCAACTGAATACAGCCAGCTCCCCTGGCTGATTTCTCCACAGCACCCCACCTGAATCACTTGTGACCCCCAGCATGGCTGCAGTTTATCTGCTGGACTGACTGGCCCAATTCCTGGACTTGAAGGACATGAGAGCAACCAAGTGTCTGACTGAATATCGCCAACTTCCTGGACTGGGATCAGATGAGTCTCTTAACTGAATATGGCGACACAACCGACTGACCAAAGTCTCCTTTCATCTTATGAAGGATTCCTTTGACTTTCAGTCATGTCAGTTTGTTTGAAGCATGAGGTGTGATATTAATGTAACCCATTGCTGTACAGAGAAATGTCCACCCCCTTGACTCTTCAGTGCTTGCATAGTGACAAGCTGCCAACTCAGTCTCTGTGCAAAACAGCAATGCAAGGCAGAGAAGGCCTGTAAGTATTTGCTGAAGAACCGATTTGCTAATAAGCAACATAACCTCCAAGTCAGAGCACAGTGAGAGTAAAGAGAATAAGAGAAGCAAGTGGCGAGTTGTGTTGCTAAGTAACTGCTCTGACTTTCATGTCAGAAATTGGTGCCATCTAGTTTCTTTGGGAAGGAGGGGGACAATCAGGAGCTGCACAGAAATGAGGTGAGATTAGCTAATACTGATATAAAAATACATGGGAATAATGCAGTCATTGTTCATTGGTGACATTCCGAGCTTGCAGTTTAAACGCCCAGGGGAAGATTGGAAATTTATTTCTTAACATTGGGAATTTTTTTTTTCATTCTTGCCATATTTCCCCAACTTTCTCACCATTGCCCTAGCTGCTGAAGGCAGTAGAAATTTCTCCCTTTTGAGTTGTTTCGTCCCATTGGTGTGTGAACATGAGGAAGGACAATCAAGAGTGACTGTATCCAGGCTCCTTATGCGGTTGCAAGCATTTTGCATGATATGGCACATATACAAACAAGCTATAATTGTTTGTCAATGTGCATCTCTGACGTACTCCTGGAATGAGATTGCATCCTCGTGTCACTAAAGCCATTCATTTGTCACAATATCATCATGACATTGTTAAAAGGTTTGCTGTGCATTTATTTAATGGCTCCAGAATAAATGGTAGTAGTCAGCAAGCGGGAGTAAAATAGTACATCTCTTTGACCTAAGAATATGGCAATTTCAAGTTAGTCACCCACTGACTATGTGTGAATCAGAGGTACAAAAACAGATGAATTTTTTAATTCAAATTTTCAATCCTTGAATTTAGAGTGTAAATCACTGCAGTGTACGTTCGGATGAAGCTGACTCACACACTGAATGTAAGTTAGATCATTTTACTTGAACAAAAGCAGTGAGCAATGCCCTCCACTGCAGTTAATCCTACTGCAGTTGCAGAAAAAGCAGTGTTGAGTCAGGAACGTGGAAACCAGACAAGTGATGCAAGAGTCGCCTGTCCTGATACTGATGAAGTCCTTGGAGGAGAGCCATTGCCAGTGGCAGCAGGAGTGACCCAGCTGTACGGGTGGGAAGGAAGATGAATGGGAGATCTGTAATGATAGCGGATTCATTGCTTAGGGGAACAGGGCTTTTTTGTGGCTGTAGAAGTCGTAGTCCAGGATGATTTGTTTGCCTCCCAGGGTCAAAGAAGTCAACAGATTGGCTTTTTCAGTGGAGTTGGTGGATGGAGTGGGTAATCAATCAGAGGTTGTCATCCATGTTGGTATCAATAATATAGTAGGAATGGGGATCTGGTCCACTAGTCTGAATTTAGGGAGCTTAGTGGAAAATTAGTAAGCGGGACCGGGAAATTAGTAATTTCAGGATACTCCCAGTGCTGTGTGCAAATTAGAACTAAATGGATGAATGTATGGGAGAAAAGATGGTACAGTAGGGATAGTAGTTTAGATTCCTGTGACTCTGGCTCTGGGGAACCACTGTACAAGTCAGATAGGGTGCAACCGAACGGAGCTGGGACTGAGTTATTTGCAGTTTTTTAGTGAGTGCTATATGAGGAGCTCTGAGCTAACTTGGCAGGGCTATGGGAACCAGGGGAGTATGTTAGAGACTAATACCAGGCTGCATAAAAATCTAGGAGAGACAGATAATGTTAGAATACAGTAAAGTAATAGGTGGAGTTGCAGAACAGAAGAAAGAAATATTATATCAGGGTTACACTGCATGTATTTGAATGCACAGAGTATAGCCAATAAGATTGGGGAACCACAAGTGCAGATTGCGAACCTAGTATGGAATTATATGTTGTGGCTATAACAGAGACATTGCTCAAGGAAGGGCAGGACTAAGTTTTAATTATTCCCGATTACAAGGTGTTCTGATGAGATCAAAAAGGGAAACACTGAACAGGGTTGGCTGTGTTGGTTAAGGCAAGATTCTAGTGCTGCAGATAAGTGATGTCCTAGAGAGTTCAACAACAGAATTGATTTGGTTCGAATTAAGGAACAAAAAGGCTACAATTATAGTCACTAAAAGCATTTAAAAATTGATAAAGTGGTGTTATTGGACCTCATCTGCATTTTATGGAAAAAACCCACACTTTTTATGAAGAAGTGTTTCCTAATTACTCTTCTGACTGGCCAGGCTCTTACTTTACTGTTATGTCCCATTGTTCAAAACATTCTCAACAGCATAAAAGGTTTCTCTGTTTCTCTTATTAATTCCTTTCAAATCCTAAAAAAAACTCAAATCAAAATCACCTACTGTTACCTATGCCACTCCCAAAAGACGTTAAAAACAAGTGTTATGTTAAAGGCAGCATTTACAGGCACTCAAGCTTTTTGATGAGGTTCATTGTTTGGATTTTCAAAGTCTTGCTTATAATTTGGTCAGAATATAGAAGAATTTTTTTTACATAGATACACCAGCTGAAATTATTGTTTCCAACAATCATAGAGGCAGTTAAAGATAGACAACAAACTCTGACCTTAGCAGGGATGCTCACATCTTGTGAAACAATTCAGATAAAACAGGAAAGTGACAATAACAAAAATATTTGTAGAACTGAAAGATTCTGAAAAAAAGGATCTGAAGTGCAGTCTTTACAATAATGACTTCCACTTTTGGTGTGCCTTTTGACAAGAAAATGTGGTTAAGTTTTGGGAACTGCACAAAATGCACTTCAGTGAAAATATTCCATATTTTAAGTGCGAAAAGAGGTGAACATGACAATGCCAGAACAGCAGAAAACAATACATAAACAGGTCACATGAAAGATGCGACTAATCCCTTAACAATGGATGGCAAGAATGAAAAAACATCTAGAAAGAAAAGTCTTTTGACCTAAATCCACAGCAGAATGAAGTAGGTCTTTAAGGACTAGGAGACAGTAAAGACTGCAGATGTTGGAAGCAGAGTTAATAAATATGGAGCTGGACAAACACAGCAGGTCAGACAGCATCAGAGGAGCAGGAAAGTCAATGTTTCGGGCTGAAATCCTCTGATGCTGTCTGACCTGCTGTGTTTGTCCAGCTCCATGTTTATTGACAATGAAGCAGGTCACCTGACACTGCCAATTACCCTAACTTGATAAATACTATGAACTACTTTTGGAGCATATCTTTGAGTGCATCTCGGCTGTTGGGTGTTTGCTTGTCTGGCCCATCATAGAAAGCATTAATTCCAGAGAGATGTAGGAATCTATGCACTGTCTACTGTGTAAAGAGCAAGCTAATCACAGCATGGAAATGGTTTTTATCAAGTAAACATACATCATCTAAAACTCTGCAATGTACAGAAAAAAAACAAAGAAAAACAATTTCCTAGTAATTAACTCTGCATCCACTGTAAGGAACTCAGTGGATCAAAGGGTAAGCAAGTAATTCCAATGTATTGCCTGACAAGTGCATATGAACAATCTATTTTTAGTGAGGTGCTTCTTCATAGTAGCAACTGCTCATCTATCACCCCTGTCAACAATTACACACAAAGAGGGCACTCAGAGAATGTATATCTTGGCCAAGCTGCATTAATATTAATACAGTTACACAGTTCTTCCTTGAGGTTTGTAAATACAAAACTAAAAAATAATCTAATAGAAGTTTCTGCCCCTAAGGAAGCTTCAAGACAATCCACATCCAACAAACTGCTCTGCAAATGCTGTTCACATTTTGACAGCTGCATCTCAGCAGTTGAGACAATTCATAACATTCTAAATTAACCAACAACTTTCTAAATAAGACAATCCACAACCCAGTACTTAGGTCAACTTGCCTAACAAGCTGTGAAAGCAGCATATCATAGGGCTAAATGACCTAACCTGACCTCATTACAGCTTGGGATCAAACATGAGTAAAAGTTGAATTCCAGAAGTGATGGGAAATTGTTGACAGCAGGACGGAATTTGACTGAATATCGCATCAAGAAGGCCCAGCAAAACTGGAGTCGATGGGAAAATAGGTGTGGTTGTCTTCAGCTGCTTCATTAATGACCTTTCATCATAAGGCTAGAACTGAAGATATTCTCAGATTATTGCGCAATGTTTAACAAATTTCACAACTCTTCAGATACTGAAGCAATCCATGTCCATATGTGGCAAGACCTGGACAATATTTAGGTTAGTCACATTTGCAGCACACAAGTGTCAGGCAATGACCATTTCATACAAGAGTTCACATTCATTTGCGTTACTATTATCTAATAACTCACTTTCAACATCAATGGTCTGGAATAATAGCTATATGAATATTATGGCTACAAGAGCAAGTCAGAGTCTAGGAATCCTGCAGTGAGTAACTCCCCTCCTATCTCCTCAATGACTGTACACTCTACAAGTCACAAGTCAGGCGTGTGATGGAATACTGCCTGGATGAGTGCAGCTCCAACAACACACATGAGGCTCAACCATCCAGTACAAAGCATCCTTCTTTATCGGCACCCATCCACCACCTTCAACATTCATTCCTGTCACCACCAAGAAACAGCAGCAGTTTGCATTATTCTATGAATGCACTATAGTCACTTACCAAGCCTTCTTTGACAACAGCTTCCAAACTTGTGATCTCTGCCACTAGAAGAACAAGGACAGCAAATACATGGGAACAGCACCACCTGCATGTTCTCCTCCAAACTGCACACCATCCTATCCTGGAACTATATCATGCTCCTTCACTGTCATTGGGTCAAAATCCTGGAACTCCCTTCCTAATGGCACTTGTGTGGCCCTGCAACGGTTCAAGAAGACAGCTCACCACCAACTTCTCCAGGGCCATTAGAGATGGACAATAATTGCTGGCCTAGTCATTGATACCCACATCTCTTAAACAAACTAAATCATTGTTTTAAGTAAGTAAATTTTCTTAATGTTAATGGATCATTTAAAAAATTTGTCCGAGATCTGGATCCAATCTGTATTATCACCAAAGTCTAATATGTTCTTTCTTGAGCATTACCTATGTGTGTCTAACCTTTTTTGAAACCTGCTGATTAGGTTTTAAGATAAGTTGTTTCTGAACAGATACAGGACTAAACAAATGAGTTGAAACATTGCTACTGTCCACTTTCAATGACGTCAACTTGTATTCATCCTTACCAACTATTGTTAACTACCAGTTCTCTGTGCCTTGAAATTTATATTTCTCATCTGAATGTTTTAATTTCTCATGAACTTGCTCCTTCTTAGCCACATAACCCCGCCTAACTCTGGTTCCAAACTCTCCATTCCTTTCACATCAGTCTCATGCTCCCTTTTTTTGCCCCTTTATTGTTGACAATATCTTCAGCAGCTTAAGTCCAATGCTCTGGAATTCCCTCCATAAACCACCCTGGCTCTCCACCTCCCACTCCCACTTTAAGAACATTCTGTCAAATCTCTGTTACTTTGACCAAACCTTTGACCACCTCTTCTACTGTCTGTATTTTCTAACTGGGAATTAACTTTTTTGGATTAAACAACTCTGAAGCACCTTGGCACACTTTTCTAAATTGACGAAGTCATTTAAGTGTATTTTGCAATGGTAATCATTGCTGACTGTCCAATGGCATGACAACAACTCAAAGGTTCCCGTGGAGACCACACACAAAAATGTCCCTTTTGGTTACTGTGCACTTGAACAAATTATCTGCATAGTCTAAAAAAAAATCAGAGCGTACAATTGGTGGTAATTGTAATACAATTAAAATGTGAATTTTGTGCTGCATTCCCATTGCTGACAGTAAGTGAGGTAACTCAATGTTGGTTATTAGTGAACATCTCTTTTGAGTGAAATGGCCTTCTAAATTCTTGTGATGGATCATCAGATAACCATTCAGCTGTGTCACAATGACTGATGCAGCTACACTTGTGCTGTTGAGGACTGTTCTGTATGTCCGCTGAGCTTTTGGAACCACACTTTCAGGTAATTATGAAGGCAATGAAGCCCCTGCATAATAATTTTCTTCAACTGATTCCCTCACTTAATTGAAACATTCTGCCTAAGTAAGAAGGCTGCACAAATGTGGCTTGGAGATACAATTGCTAACAGACCTTGTTGGATACTCTGCTTAAACTCAAATCATTGATAGCAGACTTCCATTGTATGGCACTGTGAAGAGGTGGCAATCCATTGAGCCATGTACTTAAGGAAGGATTCACACTGGTCAGTGTCCAGCAAGTTCCTACTTCTCCTCTTGCCATGACCATCAATCTTGCATGCATTCATTTTAAGGTTCACCCAGTGCTCCCTCCTGAATCTTATCAGCCATATTTTTAATGGTACCTGTATACAATTGGTGGATTAAATGATTTGGGTGCAATTTTGGCTTCATAGGAACTACTTTGGACCTGTCACTGTGCTTTGATGACATCCATAGAAAGGAAAGAGGTGCAGAAGATACACTTGAATGTCAACCATGTGGTACCCCTTCAAATATTGCTTATGTGTCATATGATACCTCTTCAAATATTGCTTATGTGTCAAAATATTGTTGTAATGATTTTGTGCTTGAAATATCTCAGACCAGTGACTGAATGAGTAAGTGGAGAAAAAAAGGTTCTGAGCTTGAAATTGCCTTCTACTTTGTCCATTCCCACTCTTAGGTTTGCACTGTGTGGCAAGGTTATATAGATTGAGTTTTTCTCTCATTACTTCTGTTTTGTTCTGCTGTGAGGTGACATTAGCTATCAAAAAGTCAGTGTTGAGATGGTGGAAATCTCAGCAGTACATAAACAATACCCAAATGCTCATCCCATTGTGGATGTGAGAACTAAATATGAATATCTTAGGCAGGTACATTATTTGATGGAGAGAGTGTGCTGAATATCAATGAGATTTGTTGTCCCTAGTGTAATTTTTTTTTGTTTTTAAGATTTGCTTTTCAAACCATTTGAAAAAGGATTTGGATTCAAATAACGTGGATAAAGTTAGTTCTTCAATAACAAGCTTTTTTGCTCAATTTTCCGATATGAGGACAACAGGCTACTACAGGGTACTGTAAACCTTGATTTGTACACATATGACATATATTATTTAAAATCCATCTTTTACTGGAAAATAAAGTTGTACTTTGAATTTTCTTTGCAGACTTTGGTAGAGAGAGCACACTCTAAAATTGTTCAGGAATACGTAAGAGTCCTTATTAACAGTTCTCTGAGATGTACATCAAATAACCGGACTCAGACATCCAGAAAAATTATTCAGGACTCCCAGCAGCTGCAACAGGTCTTTGCAGAACAAGTAAGAAGATTTCACAAACTATCCTATTAATTTTTCTTATATTTAACAACATAAGCAAAAATATAGGAGCAAGAATAGGCCATACTCCTTGAACGTGCTCATTCATAAAGATTAACTCTTACCCAGTTATCATCCACTATTATCTTATTAAAATGTGAATGGGCAAGTTGCTCTATAGCCTAACAAGTTACTCAGAATGCTAAAAATGGTTTGAATTGAATTGCTTTGTGATTTTATTTTCTGCCCCCTACCTTCCTATCCAGAAAGCCTATCAGGGATCAGGAATTTACTACAGCATTACTTTGTTCCCACCTATACTGTGGCACAAAATGGTGGTTTTGCTAATTAGTGCTGATTAAGTTACAGCACATGCAGATTTTCTTCCGAAGATGTTCTGTGCCTGGAGATGTGATTTTTCAAAGTTTCAAGCAAATGTCATATGTCATGCAAACTGTGAACGATACCCTCTTCCATTCAAACTACTCGGAAATGAGAGTTGTGTACAATGAAAAATAAAAAGTAAACAGGAGAAACCAATGTATTTAAGATCTCACTAAATTTTTTATAGATCATGAACTTGAGCATTCATGTGTACTCTCGAAGTAACTTCAGCAGGATTGCACTGGCATAAGTGCACGATGTGTGTATGCTAGGCCCTGGGTTATTGCTGAAGTTTCTGATATAGATTGCCATCGATAGGGGCTCTGCCCTTTCTAAGCATGAACACTGATTTAAGAATGGGTGAGATCAGGTGCAGAGACTCTTTTAATGTTCCAGTTTCTTCAACTCGGTCTTTGCTGGGACTCTGTGCATGATTGACCACAGATATGGCCATGTATACTGACTTGTTGAGGGGTAATTATAGGAACAAGCTAGGGATTCAGCTTGCCCCATGACTCAGCCATCTCCACTGGATTTGTTGGATTTGTGACATAGGGGAGTAATGCAGGTATCCTCCTAATGCTTAAACATCCAATATGGTATGCAATTATAGAGGTTTTCTGCTGTACAACAAACTTTGATAGGATCAGAAATAGGGTGTGGAGTAGATACCAAATATAACACGCAATGATTTTCAGGACCTACAGTTTGCCTACAAAGTCAAAATTAATATATATATATAGCTTAATATAGCTTAAGTGTATTGTCAACTCATTGTTAGGACTTCATATTTTCATTTAGCAACATTTGATTTTGTAAATCTTTAAACAACCATATTCTCATTTATGGTGTTGTCAATATAAAAACATTGTGATAATCAAAAATATTTGTTTGTTTTTAATATTTTCAGCACTCAAGTGCCACTTGCCTAAACAAACCTATCCTAGATGTGGCAGAAATCATTCAAATTAATGATATTAATGCATTGAAGACTGAGGTTGCTGCATTTGTTTATAACTACCCTGATGTAAGGTAGGTGATCATGTAAAACTCAATTTTTATTGATATTCTTTTCTGAGGAGATCTTAAGCTGCCAAATTGAAAAAGTTGACAGATTCAAAAACATCTAGCAATTTATAAACATAATTTTAGAAAAGCCCTAATTAAATTGGAATTGAATGTTATTGTGTTGCCATAGTTTTACTTAGCAGAGAGATGACTGGTGGTGATTTAATCTGAGGGCCACCATACCTCAGGCAAGGGGAGAGGTCGAGAAGGAGAGTCCTTCATAGTAGCCTCAGCCAGTGATGGGATTTGAACCAGCACCATTGGCATCACACTGCTTCACAAACCAATTGTCCAGCCAACTGAACTAAATCATGTTCAAATTTGAGATTTATCCATTGACATGGGAGCAGTGCTGGCAAATGTTTGGATCTGCAAGAAATAAATGCA
>NC_063339.1:36296120-36314854 GCF_021869965.1 Rhincodon typus | reverse complement strand
TGTGTCTTATTTCATGTACTTTGCACCCTCTTTGCACGTTTAAAACATCATTTCTTATCTAGAACATCTTTGCAATGTTCCATTACTGTACCTAGAAGTAACAAAATATCTTTTAGGTCAGCATTCAGACATTTTCCTAAACAATGTTTCACTATACTGAAAGTTTCACATTTAATGTGGTTAAGTGGTTAAATGCATCATTGATTCCTTGAAAGAAACAAAGAAGTCCTTGGTGGAAGTAATCTACAGGTCCCCAAACAGTTGTCATGCAGTGGGTATAAACCAAGAAATACTAGGTGCTTGTAAGAAAGGTATACCAATAATCATGGGTGATTTTAATATGCATATAGACTGGATTAATCAAATTGACGTGGGTAGCCTCAGGGAGAGTTTATTTAATGTATTAGAGACTGTGTGTTTCTTGGAGCAATATGGTTTGGAACCAACCAGAAACCAGCCTGTTCTGGATTTGGTATTGTGTAATGCGGTGGAATTAATTAATCTCGTTGTAACGGATCTTATAGGGAAGAGTAATCATAGCATGATAGAAGTTAAAATTCAATTCAGGGGCAAGAAACTAGAGTTCTACATTATCGTTCTGTAGTTAACGAAAGATAATTCCACAGACGTGAAGAAACATTTGGCCCAAGTGCACTGGGAAGGAAAACTAAAAAGTGGGGACAGTTGATGAGCAGTGGCATGTGTTTAAGGAAATACTCAATTGCTCCCAGCTAAATATATATTCCAGAAAGGAAAAAAAGTTTGAGAGAGGGAGAAAAGATCATCCATAGCTAAGCAAGGAAGCTCTTTAACTTATTATAAAGACAAAATCTAAGGCATAGCATATTGCAAAGTCAAGTGGCAGGCTGGAAGAGTGGGAACCTTTTAAAGATCAACAAAGGGTAACAGAAAAAAGTAATAAAAAGAATGAAGGTGAATTATGAAAGAAAATTAGCACAAGATACAAAAACAGAAAGCAAAAGCTTCTATAAGTAACATTCCCTTTAAGGTGTGCAGCTGCATGTGTGCGGAGCCGCCTTCAAGGTTCCATTTACAGCAGTCAGCATCAGCGCGCTTATTGTGACATTGACTTTTGGTTCCACACACAGGCCGTAGAAGCTCGTGCAACTAGGAATAAACTTAGAGGGAATGTTATCTATAAGTATACAAAATAGAAGAGACTACCCAAAGTAAATATTGGTCCCTTAGAGGACAAGACTTGGGAGCTGTTAATGGAAGACACTGAAATGGCAGTAGTTTCCATCAGTTTTCATGCCAGAGAACGCTGAAACCATCCCAGTAGTGATGGGTAATGTGGAAGTTAAAGAAATGGAGGAACTTAAAACAATCTCAATCATAGGTGAAAAGGTACTGACAAAATTATTGGGAGTAAAGGTAGGCAAGTTCCCAGACCCTGATGGCCTATGTCATTAGCTTGTAAATGTTTCTATAGATATGGTGATTTCTTTTTAAATGGTTTTTAGCCCTATCCCATTATATACATTGACGCAGAGTTTTAGGACAAAATAAGTTAGACAAGTTCCAGTTTAAAAGGTTAGAAAGTATTTTTTAAGGCTTTAGGAAATATCTCTAGCATGTTCTTTTTCTCTCCCCCTAATTTTGGGTGATTCTGTGAAATCCTTGGAAAGAGTTACATGGACAGAGCAGTGCTCCTAAGAAGGACGGAATATAGTGAAACCAGATTATCTTGGAGCAAGGAGTTTGTGACAGTCACAACCTAGAAATGTTGGGATAAAACTCTGAAGAGGATTTGAAACTGAGTGCATTTAAACTAAGGTGTATGATAACCAGAAATAAGTTATCTGAGGTTTCAGTCTAGGATTTAACACAATAGTTACCATAACATTATCAAGGTGTTAGGAAAAGACTTTCTTCCTGCGATGTGAAGACTGTAAAATGTTGCTTTTGGGTACTGTATAGGGGATATATTTTGGATTTGAAAAGTTTTTTTGGGCTAAATGAGATTATACTTCACTGTTAATGTCCTGTCCTGAATTTATAAGTAAATAACTTGGTTTATTGTATTTAATCTTCATTTCCTTTGCTAAATAAATTTGTTTTATTTTTAAATAAAAATTGCGTGCTTATGTCAGTAAGAGACAACTTTGTTAATACTAAAACTTCATAAAATATGATTCATCAAGTTGGGTTTCAGTCTGGGATCTGACATGTCTAGTAATAGCATCAGCTAGGATCATAATATTTTAAATCCATATATTATCTCCATCTCATTCATGTGAAAACGTGTCTTTCTCCTTTCTTTTAAGCAACAGATATTCAGTTAACCGAAATAGAGGTAATTAATTAGCAGCACTTTAAATAAACAAACTATATCTAACTTATTTATTCACTATTCCTTCTCGTTATGATCCCAGCTGATGGTAATACTGAACAAGTCAGATCCCAGACTGAGATCAGATGATATTTGTTTTTATTTTTTGTTTACCGTGGAGGTCAGTGACTAAACATGTTAACAAGAGTTTACCAAAACAAAAGAACATAACTTTTAATGGAAGAACAAAAATGTTTATTGCACCAAAGGAAAACATGTGAACTATGTTCACACCATACTAGAACTAGCTAAAATCATCTCATTAGAAGTATTAGAAAGTTTAAAGCCTTCTACCCCAACAACAAACTTAGACACCCAAAGCTTAATGACAGCACTGTAGGATGTCTTTCTCTCTTACACCTTCACAGATGTTTGCTTCTGCAGAGATAGTGGGAACTGCTGATGCTGGAGTCTGAGAATAACAAGGTGTAGAGCTGGATGAACACAGCAGGCCAGGCAGCATCAGAGGAGCAGGAAAGCTGACGTTTCAGGTCTGGACCCTTCTTCAGAAAGGGGGGAGAGGAAGGGGGCTCTGAAATAAATAGAGAGAGGGGGAGGCGATGATATAAGGTGGATAGGTGGAGAGAAGACGGACAGGTCAAGGAGCCAGGGATGAAGCCAGTAAAGGTGAGTGTAGGTAGGGAGTTAGGATGGGAGTTGGTCAGTGAGGAGCAAGGGGCAGGTAGGTGGGAGGGAAGATGCTCAGGTCAAGGAGGTGGGGATGAGGAGATTTTGAAGCTTGTAAAGTCCACATTGAGACCATTGGGCTGCAGGGTTCCCAGGTGGAATATGAGGTCCTGTTCCTGCTGCCTTCGGGTGGCATCGTGGCTTCTGCAGTTTTCTCAGGATACCACCTCCAACCCTGTCCTGAATGGTTTGGGGACTTCTACTAAGAGTACTTCTGGTGTTATAAACTTCTGTCACTGAAATGAACCTGTTTCAGTTCGTCTTTCGTCTTCCCTCTTCCCTCTCAAGGTTTAAAATTCAAGTCAGCAAAAACTTTAGTACTGTAATTACTTCCTTGGAGGGTGGTGTTATGCAAGACGTTCAACTAAAAGTTTTTTTATTTGGGATGCTATTTTTAGTTTGCTGTTCTAAGTGACTTTCTGCTGTATATAAAACAAAATAGACATTCACTCAACTGAAATCTATTCTTAATCCACTTTAAAACCCAAGTTGCCAAATAATAATAATGTATCATGAGCCTCCATCACATTCTGAACAGTAACCTTATTTGAAATTTGCTAATTTTGTGTCTGACTTTTTGTTATTTCTATTAATCGCTGATTTTAATAGATTCCTAAATTTCACTTGAAATTTATCCTGATGAAAGGTGTAGCTTACAAAAAGGTGTAGCTTACTTGGTCCTTTGTTTTAGGAAACTCCACCTATAAATATTGGCATTTTCAAAGGTACATGTCAGAAATCCCAAAGAGCAGTGTCAGACAAGTGAAGTAAAATATCATTACAGATTTTATCATTAAAGTAACAGAAGTATGTTTCAGGGAATAAACTGTAGATATAGAACCTCCCCAAAAAATCGTGTTTTGAAAATGGTTTCATTAGCCAAACAGCACTGTAATCCTGTGACAATTTCTGGTAAGTTCTAAAAATGTAGATGCACATCATATTGGTTAATGACTGTATTAGCTACTAGCTTATAAATTTTAATATCACCAGTCACTGTGATAGAAGATAGATAAAACTTGTGAAGTGCATCAGTACAAGTAACACGTTTTCCGTTACGAGACTAATGAACTAAATCTCTTGTTTTCCAGGGAAGTACTGCTTTGTGGCTTTTGCCTGTAGCCCAAGAGTTGCCTGATTTTATCGGTTCAGACAAAAGTGAACTTGAGACAAAACTGAAAACTTTATATATGGACTATCCAGACATTGGGTAAATTGGTGTGCTTCGTATTAAATTTATCCAGATATACTTTTAATACTGTTTTAAGGACTTTTTGGAGTGGCGTTAAATTCTTCAAAGGACCCCATCCCACTGAGTCCCACCACAACCCCACCTTCTGCGGATGCTAAGTGAGTTGAGACCCTACCTGTCAAATAACCGACATGACCATTTACTCTTGGCAGGGTGTTAACTGATTCGGGCCAAGACTTGGACAGCAACCAGTCTGCCCAATTGACAGATAGTTATGTAGTCCCAGCAACACCAGGTTTGAGCAGTTGCTAGTGCATATGTTGCATACAGTCCAGAAGAGAGTGGAGCTAATGGAAGCCAATATACATCTAAGTATGAACTATGATGCAATCCACGCTGGCAGCCCCCAGCAAGAGGAATTGGAGACCATGTTTGAGAGGCTAGGCTTGGCAGTAGGGAGGTGTGAGCTTGGGGAAGAATGCCTCTGACAGGCATAGAGAACCCAGCAACAGCTGCCTTGCTGTCCACTTGAGGTGGGCCACCACCAGCCATGGGTGAAATAGCAGCGGAACTGGAGGAGGCACTTTACTAGCCATTAATTGACCACTTAAGGATTTCAATGGACTGAAATATGTGCAGGCTACACAAAAGCATGCCCAATAAAATGTGAGTCAAATCAGTGTGGACCAGTGGGTGGCAGACTGACCACTGCTGTATTTTCCATGCACCCACACCCCACCTTTAAGCACTGGCGAGGAGCATAAAATCCGGCAGTTGACCTTTGGTTTTCCAGTATAGAAATACATGCACTGAAATCGTATATTGAGTATTTGGCCCGACTTTTTGGATTGTTCCGCAATCAATTTTGAACCATAGTTTGGTTAAATTATTGAGTATAAATATGCGGAAGTAGTTTAGGTTTTGTATTGTTTTCTCTCAGTTCTCTGGTTATGAACACTGTATGGCTCACCTAATTTCTGCCATCTACGTACAGAAAAGGAACAAGAATAGGCCCCTTGGTACTCTTGAGCCTGCTCTGCCATTTCATAATGTCATGGTTGATTTGATATTAACGTCAACTCCTACACTTTTACATATTCTTGATAACCTTTAATCCCTTGGTAATCAAGAATGTTTTTACCTCTGCCTTAAAACTATAGATTCAGCATCCATTGCTTTTTGAAGAAGGAAATTCCAAAAACACTCAACCCTCAAAAAAAGCTTCCTCAACTCTGTTTTAAATGAGTGCCCCCTTAGTTTTAAACTATGATCCCGGTTCGAGATTCTCTGACAAGAAGAAACATCCTTGCAACATCTTCCCAGTCAGTCCCTTCAGGATCTTTGTATGTTTCAGTTAAGTCACCTTTGACTCTTTTTTAAATTCTAAAGCACACAGTTCTAGCCTGTCTAGCCTATCCTCATAAGGCAGTCCTCTCATTCTATGTACTAGTCTACCAAACTTCCTCTGAACTGCTTCCAATGCATTAACATACTTCCAAAAGTACGGTAACAAGTACTGTACACAGTACTCCAGATGTGGTCCTATATAACTGAAGCATAATCTCCCTACCCTGGCATTCAATTCCCCTCACAATAAAACATAACATTCTCTTAATTTTACTAATTACTTGCTTTACCTTCATACTAATCTTCTGCAATTCATGCGCTAGGACACCCAGATCTCTCTGCATCTGAGTTCTGCAACCTATCATCAGTTACATAATTTGCTTCTTTTTTTTGTTTCTGCCAAAATGAACAACTTCACACTTCCTTGTGAAGTACGGGGGTTCTGCAATATTGCAATAGTTGTGTTCCTGCACAACATTGTGCTATAGAAAATTGCGCTATATAAATAACGAGGCCTATGAGAAAAGCAGGGTTAGGGGCAGACCACCAAAAAATATTACTCAAAATTGCTCAAAAGCCTAACACAAAGGATAGGACAGTTTGAATAAATTTTAATTCATATCTAATAATAAAACAAAAGTAAATTTAACACCTTATCTTGAAAAAATGTCAAGATGATTTGATGGGCGAGATTTTGAGGTTGTTCTATTATTAATGCAGGGGCTGAGGGTCATTGTCATCATCACCTTCAGGTGCAGTTGTCGTTGCAGGATTAGGGTGAAAAATAGTTAATCCAGAAGTGGATGGCTGTGGTTCATTATCTTCTGACTGTTTCTTGGGGGTTGGCTTAAAAAAGATATCCAGTTTTTTGCTGCTTTGCTCTTTTTCTTCTTTCATGAAGAAGCTGTTCATAGGGTGCCAAATAAGATCTTATTCACGAACTGCCACCCTGCTGCTTTCTGCACTGTAATCATTCTCCTCTAAGAGCTGCAACTGCTTTTCAAATTCCCTCAGGATATAAGAGAAAACAGAAGTGGTAAGCTCTTGTGGTGCTGCATCCTGGGCTTCATCTTCTTTATCTGCAGCTTCCACTTCCCCTTCAGTGACAAGTTGTTGTAGATCAACTGCAGAGAGGTCTTGACAGTGGGACTCAAGCAGCTCTTCAACATCCTCATTCTCAACTTCTTCAAATCCAATTTATTTTGCAAGATCAACACAATGTTCTTTATTTCTTGGGAGCTCCTCTGATGGATCAAAGGATTAAAACCTTGTAAAAAAATCTGGGAGAAACTTCCACCAAACTGCATGCAAGCAGTCCTTTTCTGACATCACCCCAGGCCTCCGTGATAATGTAAATTACATTCTTGATGTTAAAGCTCTTCCAAAATTGAAAAAGACTGTCCTTATCCCCCTCAGTGTCTGTAATCAGCCTCTTAAATATGCGCCTTAAATAATAAGCTTTAAAAGCTGCTATTGCACCCCTGGTCAGAGATATTAAGAACTGCGGATGCTGGAGTCAAAGATAACCGTGTGGAGCCGGAGGAACACAGCAGGTCAGGCACCATCAGAGGAGCAGGAAAGTTGATGTTTCGGGTTGGGACATTTCTGAAGAAGGGTCCCGACCCAAAACGTCAACTTCCCTGCTCCTCCATTGCACCCTGGTCCATGGGTTAAAGGAGAGAGGTTGTGTTTGAGGCTAGAAATAGCACTTTGATGTTTTCAGGAAGTTCATCAATGGTGGGAGGATGGCTTGGCGCAATACCCAAGATGAGGAGAGTCTTGAAATTCAATTTTTTTTTTTCCTGCAATACTTTCTAAAAACATCTTCTAAAACAACAATAAGGTCAGAAAAAATTTGTCCCATCATCCAACCTATTTTGCGCACCGATGGAGTCGCATTATAGCCAACACAAGTTTGTGTTTTAGAAATAGCATTCCTCTAATTGTCAGTCGTATTGTAGCCAATTTGCATTGATGGAACACCTGTTGTAGCAGAATCCCCTGTACACTTCTTTGCCAGATTTTTGCCCACTCACTGAACCTATCTATATTCATTTGTAGGGTCGCTGTGACCTCTTCACAGCTTGTTTTCTTACCTATCCTTGTAATTAGCAAATTTAGCTACCATACGTGGAATCATAGAATCCCTACAGTGTGAAAGCAGGCCATTGGGCCCATTGAGTCCGCACTGACCCTCCTAGGAGCATCTCTCCCGCACCCCCCCCAAATCTCTGTATGGGGACAATGTGCAAACTGCACACAAATAGCCATCCGAGGGTAGAATTGAACCCAGGTTCCTAGTGCTGTGAGGCAGCAGTGCTAACTACTGAGCCACCACGCAGCTCTGGTAACTGTAACTTTCTTGAGTTCTTTTCACCCACCAACTTTCAATTCCTGATTTACTGTTTCCAGCATGCTACCATAACCACTTCCTTTCTATCTCTCTCTCACATTTGTTCTTGGCTACTAAACTGAAGCTGAGCCGGCTACTATTATCTCTGGCCTCATTAAAGGTTTCTCTTTTGACCTTCCCTTAATCTCTTTCATCTCTACACCATTTTTCAGCTCTCCTCTAAAGTAAACTCAACTTAATTCCTGCCCCACTACATCTTCGTTTCCTTTACTCCTGCTGTTATCTGCTTGAATTCTTTGTGAATTGTTATCCTTGGTGCCTTTATTATATGAATGTTCGGCCAAACGTTTAAAATTAATCTTCTAGTTTATGAAAACATTCTTCTAATGTCTATGTTCCTCTAATTTACAGTGAGAAACATCTTTTAGCACTTCTTCATTTTCGTGGAATATTGAGAGGAAAAAGGAAAAGCAACTTAATTAAGTATTTCAACCAAGTGGTAAAAGAATCAGAAGACTCAGTAACACTATCCCACCCTCTTTTTGAAGAAGTTAAAATCGAGGGACAACTGAACTGCATGTCTTAATTTACATGAGAGTTTAAATGTATTTTAAGCTTATCAAGCATTCTTGGGCACAATGTGTTAATATAGATGCTTCCAATATATAATGGCTATGTTGATCTAAAAATTTCATTCATTTACTTATTTGAAAATCTGTGCGCCTACTATCCATAATTCTCTTTGCTGTTTGTCTTAAAATTTTCACTACATTGACGTGATTTAGTTCTTATGTTCAGACTGCCTCTATATGACGATAAGAGAGTTAGTTTTATTGAAAAGGAGGATTTGAATATTTGGCATCTTGATTCCATAGTAATGAATTCTGTCAAATAGCAAAGAAAGTAGAAAGCCTCCAGATATAGTCTTTGTCTGCTGGGGAGATAAACAAAATTCTAGCCATGCGCCATACTCCCTTTACAAGGAATCATTGACAATTTCTGTTCCAATATTATTGAGTGAAACTACGAAGAGGAGCATGGGCTAGCCTATAAATAGGGACATCTGTAGAAAAGCAGAATCTGAGGAAAAACTTGAACTTTAATTCACTTTGGTTTAATTATCTTAAACAAAACTTCACATTTATCATTGAGAGCACAAGCCTTGATAGGAAGCAGTGATGTGAACCAATGGAAGTGTGTTCAACCTACATTTGAGATTACAGTTTTCTTTCACCCAACTTTAAATGGAAGCTGTTGCAGCAAAAATGAAATAATTTTGTCTGCTGTACATAATTATGTTCTTTCCTTCAAGTAATGGTAATTTTGAGGTTGGAACAAGATGATTTTGAAGGAATGACACTTAGGTGCTGGTACATACAGCACCAAATAACATTATAATTTTTCTAGAATTTGTTTAACACTAAAAAACATTTCCTCTAGGCAATAGGGATGTGACCAAACAACAGAGGAAATATTTAAGTGCATATTGGTTGGTCAGAGAGATGGTTTTACGAAGGGCATTATGTTAAGGGCCAGTGGTGAGGATGCAGAGGGTTATAAAGGGGTGATTCTGAAGCATAGGATTTAGATAACAGATGGCAAAGTCATGATTTATGAGGTGAAAGGAGGGAGCTTGCACAAAAGGCCAGAATCAGACAAACACAAAGTTTGGAGTGGGGTCAAGGCAGTAGAATGGGAGAGGTTACAGGGAAAGGGACGTATAACAGTAGGAGTAGGCTATACAGTCACTCCTGTTACACCCTTGTTGATCAATTTTACTGTTTCTTTCAGTATATCTTTGTTACCTAAAAAATGTCTATCAATCTCAATTTTAAAATTTAAAGTATCCAGCATGCTGAGGTTTCTAGACACGCATCCTTTGTTTTTAAAAAGAAAGCCTCCATCCTGACTTGGTCTTGGTGCCTGTACGAGTCCATCACAAATAGTAATTAGTCTGAAGCCAGCAGAATGATGAACCAAAATCACTGTTCAATGGTGATAATTTAAGAAGTAAAACATGAGCAGTCGTGTTTCGAGAATCAAATTATGGTGACAGTACAGTAGAAATCTGTTATTTCAGAAAATAGAAAGTTTGCAATTATTGAAAATATTTTATTATGCAAAATACAGTTTACTAGCCTCTTTAATAATCAATAACGATCTCTGCTAATGTATAGCCAGATAATCTTTTGGTTACAGATGACATTGTGACAAACTTCTTTTGATTCTGAAATTGTGCTACGTTTACCGAGATATTGAAAAAATGAAGATACATCCAGGTTATTTGGAAACACTGATGATGCCGCAACCAAGAGAAACACCCAGTCTAGGAATCCAAAAGCATAATAGTTGTCTTGCATAACATATTTAAACAACTGTGACCAAGCTGAATAATTTTTGGAAATCTCAACATTGATTGCATAGCTAAAGTCATGAACTTGCTATGAACCCATACTTTCCCACTTGAAGATGCAGTTCAAGGATTCTTTCATGAGTTGATTCAGTCAACTGAAGCTAGCTTTTAAAAGCATCATCCAATCTTGCCAAGTATGTGGCTGTTGCAACAGTATTTACTATAACAGCATCCATGAAAATCTTCACAAATTCCTTTACACCAGGAGAATTTCATTTAAAGATCATAAATGTATCTGTAATTAAAACAAATGTGCTGGAAATAATCAGGCTGATCATCAATGTGAAACATTATGCTTATTTCTTTTCAACGGATGTTGCCTGACACCCTGAGCATTTTCAGCAGATTATTTTTTAATAAAAAATTTCAGCATCTGCAGTGTTTGTTTTTCCAAATAGTTACAGTACTTCTGACATTCTATAGAATAGAAAAAATATCACTTGAAAGATGTGCAGTATAGAGTTTGAGACTGTTTCCTTAATTGATTAGTACTGCTTTTTTGAGTAGAACTTTCGCTAAACTGTGGTTCTTTTTCCTAAAAGAGCTTATTATGCTGAGTGAATTCTTTATCACAACATCAAAACAGTGTGCTTTTGTTTCATAATTGGCTAGTATATGATTATTTTAATCACAAGAAATGTTTGCAAGATCACATTGATAAACGATTGTTAACACAAAACTTCTCCACGTAATCTTACTTAGTTATGTTCAGTTTAATGAGATCTCTAGTATGTTTGAAACTCTGAAGAGTTTGCTTCAAGAGAGTCAGGATGAAGAGGTGAGTGTAGTGGCCATCACTAAGCAGAAGCTTCTGGGGAAGCTGAAAGATCTGAAGGTGGATAAATCACCCCGACCACATGGGTTCTCTCAAGGCAGTGTTAGCATTCCTTTCAAGCTGGCTAGAATATAAGAGTAGAGATATACTTCTGAGATTGCACAAGGGTCTGGTCAGACCACATTTGGAATATTGAGAGCAATTTTGAGTCTGTTTCTAAGGAAGGATGTGCTGGCATTGGATGTGTCCAGAGGAAGTTCACAGACTGATCCTGGGAATTAAGGGCTTGTCAAATGGCAGAGCAGACTCAATGGGCTAAATCTAATTCAGCTCTTAAATATTATGGTTTTCTGGAATTCCAGATATTCTGCATCTACAGGACTTCCATTATCCACTTTGTATGTTACATCTTCAAGGAACTCTAGCAAACTAGTTACAACACTTTTTACCCTACCTAAAACTATAATAATTCTGGATACAACCTCTGTGGTTTGATTTTCCAAGTGTCCCATTACTACTTTCTTTATAATGGATTACAATTTCTTAAACTAACGTTAAACTAACTGGTCCACAGTTTCCTACTTCCTGCCTCCTCCATTTTGAAATGAGGAATATTGCATTAGCATGTTTCAAATTCACTGGAAACTTTCTAGAATCCAGAGATATTTTGGAAAGTTATAACCAAGCATCCACTATCTCTGATGCAACTTCCTTTTAGACTATAAGATGTAGGCCATCAGGTTCTGGAGATATGTATGCCTTTACTCCCAATAATTTGCTCAGCACATTTTAACCTAGTGATGGCAATTGTTTTAAGTTCTCTTTCCTTAACCTCTGCATTACCTGTTATTATTGGAGTGATTTTAGTGTCTTCTACCATGAAAACTGAGGTAAAATATTGATTTTTGCATCTGTCTCATATCTCTGCTCCCCATAACTCCCCATTCTCAGCATTTAAGAGACCAGCATTCACTTTAGCTACTGTATTCCTTTTTGTATACTTGTAGACAATCTTCCCTGTAATTCTCTAATTTTCTTTCTAGTTGTGTGGGCCTCTGAGGCCTGTGAGTGGAACCAGAAATCAATGCCACAATTAGTGTGCTGATGCTAATTGCTGCACATAGAACCTTGGGGCAGCTGCACACAAGCAAAATTGCACAGCTTTTGCTTTCTGTTTTTATACTGTGCACGAGTTAGTTGTCTTTTGTAGTTCACCTTCATTCTTTATATAACTATTTTTTAGTTACCCCTTGTTGTTCTTTAAGAGGTTCCCTATCCTCCAGCCTGCCATTGACATTTGCAATACAGTATGCCTTAGTGATACCATAAAGGCAAAAACTAACTTCCTTGCTTAATCATGGAATCTCATTCCCCCAACACTCCCCGCCCAACACACACGCATACATTCTCCCTCTCGAGAATATACTTTGTGAGAAATTGAATATCTCCTTAAATGTCTGCTACTGTTCATCTAAGGCCTAAATCTGCGCTCGTGCCTATATACAGCAAACTGTTTTTTAACTGGCACGGCATCAACCAGCCCTCTTGATAAACCGCCAAAGATTATATACCTCAACTGCAATCTACCACAATGTCTGAGTATTTATGCTGCAAATAAAGTACGATGGTGATGTGTATCACCCCTGCATTGCTTCTATTACTGCATGTTTTTACATTGATTTTAGGATGTACGTTGATGTTTTCCCATAGATTTTTTTTTTGAGGGATGCTGATGCCTCAAAGCTTCACTTGGTCAGGGTTTACTGTGGTTATGATTAACCAGAATATTTGATCCAGCAGCACACTCCTGGTCCAATGGGTGCTGGTTAATAAAATGTTTGCTGTAATTGCCTCTGTTTAACACCAGAACACGAGTGTGGGACTCGGGTCTTTCATGCTCAAATTTAATTTCAAATTCCAGTATGCAATGATCACTCTCCCTGAGACAAACCTTTACTATGAGATCATTAATTAGTCCCATCTCCTTACATGATACTAAATATGAAAAAGCCTGTTCTCTCGTTGGTTATCCAACAAATTGCTCCCAAAAAAAACTCTAATGCACTCTAGCAAGGGTAACCTCGAGGAAAAGTTCACAATTTTATTAATCCATTCTGTTTGCATATTAAAATCACACGATGATTGTTGTACCTTTCTTGTAAGTGAGAGTCAAGTATTCAATTTAATTTTAGTGTTTCAATAGTAGAGGTGAATAAAGGTAAAGAAAAACCAAGCTATTAATACTTCAAATATTTTATGTTCAATGGATGTCTCTGTACTGTCCAAAATGTATGTGATAACATAACCCAATATATTACATAAAAGTCCCTTAGCAGCTGAACTGAATTTTCATTTGAAAGATGATGGGCTAACTTCAGTAAACAGTGAAGCAGTTTCTTTCCATGATAAAGACCAGCTCATTTTCATTTCCAATCCATTTCCATTTTCTGAATAAGGGTCCAGACCTGAAGTGTCAGGTTTCCTGCTCCTCTGATGCTGCCTGGCCTGCTGTGTTCATCCAGCTCTACACCTTGTTATCTCAGACTCCAGCATCGGCAGTTCCTACTACCTCCACATTAGTGAATACTCTTGGTTGACCTAACAGTTGCTGGCTCAATTCGACTTAGAATCATGGAAATTTCCAGTGGAGTAATGGAACATTTGACCAATGGTGTCTTGTCCAGATCTTGGGATGAGCTACAGATTGTTCTGAAACAGAGAAGTTGACCCTGGAAAATACTACACAGTCAATTCAAGTTATACTGTTGTGATATTGTGTTTTTTCTCTGAATTTTCTAATTGCCCTACCATCATATGGGACATGTGTATATACAGAGTTGATGCATAACACAAAACATTTTCCCTTTTATAAAAATAAAGCAATACCACTGACAAAATCCTCATTCCTTCAGTACAAGGCAGGGTTAAAAAAATTGATTTTCTATGAGCTTCTCAATGTGCCTGTAATATATTAAGATAACTTATCTACAATATGGAAAATTTGCTGTATATTCCTTTGAAGCGTGGTGTGTTTTACTGAAAATTTGTAGAGCAGCTCTACAAAAAAAAACCCTTTCTCATTTCTCTCCTTCCCATTCCCAGTTTAGTCTCCTTTCTGAAACAAGGATTACTTTTAATCAAATGTTTTGTCAGATTTCTCTTTGTACATGTCATTTTCAAAACCACAAGCTGACCTCATTGTGCAGTGAATAGCAGATTGTTAATGTTTAAATTATAAACAAAGTTGGAACATGTAAAAGTTAATGATCACATTTTTTCTCTCACATGTATGTAAAATTTCCCTTTTTAGAATTTTCAATATGACCTTTGATTATAAGCTTTCGCAACTGTTCCTAATTCTTTTTCAAATAATTTGAGGAAATAATGTAAGAAGGATAATTAAAAGCAGAAGGGGGGCATTTTAACATATGACTAAATTCTGCTGATGCCTTCTGAAATTGAGTTGCATGAGTTTGCCCCCAAAATATTGTTATTAAAGAAAAATTCTGTTTGTATCACTTGAAGGATTACAAAATCAGACAGCACTTCTGATTACTCCTGGAACGTAGTGTTGTACAGCATAGAAACAGACCCTTCAGTCCATCTCATTCAAACCAACCAGATATCCTAAATTAACCTAGTCCCATGTGCCAGCATTTGGCCCATACCCCTCTGAACACTTACTCTTTATAACACTTACTCTTCAATTTATAAAGCAATTCACAAGCAAAATATTATCAGCAGACAGAGCACCGTTATTAAATATGCACTCTTCTCATTGCAATGCCTAAAAGGAAAATAATTGCTTGTTTTCTTGACCTTTTTTTTAAGAAAGTCAACATTTTTTCCTCTACTAGTTGCCTGCTTTACTGCACACCTAATCTTTCCATTTGTATTTGTCCATTTGGCTTGCGTCAACAGTTCTGCTGATCAACAATAAATGTGCTAACATTATTATTTTCATCTTAATGCTAAGCTAATCTCAAACTTTCTCAGCCTCTCTCCATTTTATGACTCAATATAGCTCCGAGTGAAAATATTATTATTGTCTCCTAAACATTACTTGAGCAGATCTGATGTTAAATTTTCTGCGAGCATGCTGCTGAATCCCTACTGTTCCCCCATCATTTCTGGAATTCCCAACTGAGGCAATGGGTATGTATGTGAAAGTGACAAAAATGTATCATCCAATGTATTTTTCATAACTTGTAGCTTGCCAATATCCTGACCTCACAGGAGAGGATTCTAAAAGCGAAATGATGAGAAAACCTTCTTAAGAACGGAGCCAGCCGTGGTGCCACCAGTCTAGCTGCTGCTGCTGTTACCCCCTGATAGGTCATCTCCCCCAGCAGTATCCAAAATGGTATATAATTGAAAGTTTATTAATCACACTGGCTATAATTCATTTTTTTTTAAAATCCAGGTTTGTCAGCCACCTGAAACAGATACTAAATATCTCCAAAGCTGGCAACATTAGCAGGCCATTTCTGAGTTTCCCATCCAGTTCAGAAGATGATAGCACACATTTGAAAATGACATGATTTCTGTTTAAAGATACCCAGCATAGATCAGAATGGTTGCAGGGAAAATTGGTTTTGCTGTCAAGAAAGTGCAGATATGGAAGGAGAAGAATTCCTTGCAGATTCCTTGCTAACCAAAAAAAAGCACACAGACACCGCTGTGAGAACGAGAAGCAGAGGGGAAGGGAGAGATCCAGGGAGCATCCTGAGAAGGTAAATGAGGAAAGACCTACATAGGTATTGGCAGCAATAAGTAAGGGTAAGTGTTTAATAAATTTTCCTAAACAGCTTGATTGGGGATAGAAATGTCAGTTAGTGGGGTTAAGTGCTTCACTTGTGAGATTTGGGAGATCCGCGATGCTTCCAGTGTCTCGGATGACTATATCTGCAGGAAGTACACCCAATTGCAGCTCCTCGCAGACTGCATGGATAGACTGGAGCGGCAATTGGATGCACTTAGGAGCATGGGGATGGCGGAAAGCATCATAGACAATAGCTTTAGAGATGTGGCGACACCCAAGGTGCAAGCAGATAGATACATGACCGCTAGAAGGGGCAGGCAGCCTGTGTAGGAATCCCCTGTGGTCGTCCCCCTCTCTAACAAGTATACCATTTTGGATACTGCTGGGGGAGATGACCTATTAGGGGTAACAGCAGCAGCAGCCAGACTGGTGGCACCACAGTTGGCTCTGTTCTTAAGAAGGGAAGGATAAAGAGCACTAGAGCAGTAGTTATAGTTGACTTTATAGTTAGGGATACAGATAGGTGCTTCTGTGAACGTAAAAGAGACTCCAGGATGGTGTGTTGCCTCCCTGGTGCCAGGGTCCAGGATGTCTCTGAACGAGCAGAAAGCATTCTGAAGGGAGAGGGTGAACAGCCAAAGGTTGCACTACGTATGGTAGTAGTGACGTAGGTAGGATGAGTGACAAGGTCCTGCAGCAGCTGTTCAGGGAGTTAGTTAGAAAGTTAAAGAGCAGGACCTCCAAGGTTGTAATGTCAGGATTACTCCCTGTGCCACTTGCCAGTAAGGCTAGAAATAGGAGGATAGTACAGCTCAACATGTGGTTAAACAGGAGGGAGGGTTTCAGATATCTGGACCATTGGGATCTCTTCCA
The DNA here is from genome assembly GCF_021869965.1 of Rhincodon typus. NCBI lineage: Eukaryota > Metazoa > Chordata > Chondrichthyes > Orectolobiformes > Rhincodontidae > Rhincodon > Rhincodon typus. The sequence continues at coordinate 36,298,099 of NC_063339.1, read as the reverse complement.
GGGCAGGTGGGACTGTACAAGAAGGACTGGTTGCATCTAAACTGGAGGGGCACAAATATTCTGGCTGGGAGGTTTGCTGGTGTCACTTGAGAGGATTTAAACTAGCTTGGCAGGGTGATGGGAACCAATGCAAAGGTGAATGGACTCTTGCCAGTAAGACTCCGAGGAAGAGCAGGCAAAGTGTGGTTCCTGATCAAAGCGGATCTGGTGGACTGAAGGCATCTGTTACAATGCAAGAAGTGTAACAGGCAAGGCAGATGAACTTAGAACTTGGGTTAGTACTTGGAACTATGATGTTGTTGCTATTACAGAGACTTGGTTAAGGAAGGGACAGGATTTGCAGCTTAACATTCCAGGATACAGATGTTGCAGGTGGGATAGAGGGGGGATGTAAAAGGGATGGGGGAGTTGCACTACTTGTAAAGAAGACTATCACAGCTGTACTGCGGGAGGACACCTCGGAGGCTCTTACAGTGAGGCAATATGGGTAGAGCTCAGGAACAGGAAGGGTGCAATCACAATGTTTGGGGTTTACTATAGGCCTCCCAACAGCCAGCGGGAGATAGAAGAACAGATATGTAGGCAGATTTTGGCAAGATGTAAAAGTAACAGGGTTGTTGTCGTGGGTGATTTTAATTTCCCATATATTGACTGGGACTCAGTGCATGGAGCTCAGATGGGGCCGAGTTTGTAAGGAGCATCCAGGAGGGCTTCTTGAAACAATATGTAGATAGTCCAACTAGGAAAGGGGCTGTACTGGACCTAGTATTGGGGAGATGACTCAAGGACAGGGAAGGGAATTTATGTGTGGAGCCAGAGGAAATGAGCGAGGTATTAAATGAGTATTGTGCATCAGTATTCACCATAGAGAAGGACTTGGTGAATGATGAGTCTGGGGAAGGATGTGTAGATAGTTTGGGTCATGTTGAGATCAAAAGGGAGGAGGTATTCGGGGTCTTGAAAGACATTCAGGAAGACAAGTCCCCAGGGCCTGATGAATACTGAGAGAGTCATGGGAGGAAATTGCTGGGGCCTTGAGGGAAATCTTTGTATCCTCACTGGCTACAGGGGATGTCCCAGAGAATTGGAGAATAGCCAATGTTGTTCCTTTGTTTAAGAAGGGTAACAAGTATAATCCAGCTAATTACAGGCCAGTGAACCTTCTGGAGAGGATTCTTCAAGACATTTACTCCCACCTGGAAATCAATGGGTGTATCAGCAAGAGGCAACATGGTTTTGTGAAGGAGAGGCCGTGGCTCACTAACTTGGATGAGTATTTTCAAGAAGTGATAAAGATGATCGATGAAGGTAGAGCAGTGGATGTTGTCTACATGGACTTCAGTAAGGCCTTTGACAAGATCCCTCATGGCAGGCTGATACAGAAGGTAAAGTCACATGGGGTCAGAGGTGAGCTTGCAAGATGGATAAAAAAACTGACTTGGCCATAGAAGACAGAGGATAGCATTGGAAGGGGGTGTTTCTGAATGGAGGGCTGAGACTAGTGGTGTTCCTCAGGGATCAGTGTTGGGACCTTTGCTGTTTGTAATATATATAAATGATTTGGAGGAGAATGTAACTGGTCTGATTAGTAAGTTTGCCGATGACACAAAGGGTGGTGGAATTGCAGATAGCGATGAGGACCGTCAAAGGATACAGCAGGATATAGATCGGTTGGTGATTTGGGCAGAGAGATGGCAGATGGAGTTTAATCCAGAAAAATGTGAGGTAATGCATTTTGGAAGATCTAATCCAGATGGAAAATATACAGTAAATGGCAGAAGCCTTAAGAGTGATAGACAGAGGGATCTGGGTATACAGATACACAGGTCACTGAAAGTGGCAACGCAGGTGGAAAAGGTAGTCAACAAGGCATATGGCATAGGAGATAGTAGGAACTGCAGATGCTGGAGAATCCGAGACAAAAAGGTGCAACTGGATGAACACAGCAGGCCAAGCAGCATCATAGGAGCAGAGAGGCT
>NC_063339.1:36270620-36295620 GCF_021869965.1 Rhincodon typus | reverse complement strand
CTGGAAGGTGTGTTGTGTGAACAGTAGATAAAAAACATAATCAAGTTTAGCTATATTTCTCCATAAAGTCAAAAATCTAATAGGACGGCTGCCAGCAAAGTGCAACCTCATCTCAGGGGTATTTAGGCAAAACAGGAAGAAAATGGAAGAGGATGCCTTGTATTAACCATTAACCAAAATATATGAACAGAGGGAATAACTTGGAACCACGGCACTAATTGTCCATGAAAATTATTGACATTAATCTGGAGACAATGATGACTGCAGATGCTGGAACATTTACTAACTCTAGCTTTTCCTCCCTCTGTTTATTTCTGGGCTCCCCTCCCCCTTCCTAGTCCTGATGAAGGGTTTCAGCCCAAAACGTTGACTTTCCTGCTCCTCGGATGCTGTCTGACTTGCTGTGCTTTTCTAGCTCCACATTTATTGACATTAGTCTGTCTGACTTCCTGCTAATATTGTAATTGAGCAAGTAAGGAAGTTTGTGAATTATATTGCCCAGGGTTTTTGTAGCATAACTGCTGAACATTGTCAGTCTGTGACAATGCTGTCACTGTAAAAAGGCTATTTTGTCCTGGGTTTTTATTTTGAAGACAAATTGTGAAGGCAGAGGTGCCAAAGATTCTAGGGAGCTCCAAAGCTAAAACAGTTTAACTGTGAAAGGGGAGTGGTCAGTTCTCCCAGTTCAGGGTTTTGTAGTTTATTTTTAGCTGTAGTAGTCACAAGATGTTTTGAATACCGGTAAGGTTGCAAGCTTCAGTAAAGGATTCCTAACTGACTTTCTCTGAAATCTCTCTGGATATTGGAGATAGTAGGAACTGCAGATGCTGGAGAATCCGAGACAACAAGGTGCAGGGCTGGATGAACACAGCAGGCCAAGCAGCATCATAGGAGCAGAGAGGCTGACGTTTCGGATCCGCCTCCCACTCTCTCCCTATTTATTTCAAAACCCCCTTCCCTTCCCCCTTTTCTGATGAAGGGTCTAGGCCCGAAACGTCAGCCTCTCTGCTCCTATGATGCTGCTTGGCCTGCTGTGTTCATCCAGCCCTGCACCTTGTTGTCTCTCTGGATATTGTTCCCTTATGCCCGTAAGAATCTGTGTTTGAATTTACCTTTTTGCCAAGGGGTGTGTTTATCGGACGTGACTATTTTGGAACAGTTAATTAGTTAAGTTGCTGTAACAGGTTGGTTAGGTTTTCTAATAGTTAAGTTACTCAAAATTCTGCTTTCTTTTGTTCTTGTTTTGACTGTAGTGTTTAAATAAATTCTGTTTTGCTTAAAGCTGAGTGGTTTGACCAGATGCATCAGATCTGGAACACCCACTTCACATCTGCCTTTAAAATAAGAAAAAGTTAGGGTCTAGGCTACCTTCTTTAAACATTTTTGAGAGGGTCTGGCCTGATCCATAACAAGCTACATGGAAAGTAAATAACAAATTTCATGATAGCCTGCAGTGATTTGGGGTAATGTAATTTGCAATGAATCATCACATCATTTCTTCATTTTCCTGGAAATGAGAAGTTTTATTATTGGAAATTCCCACATATGACTGGGATTTCAGATCTGACAGCTCTACCATTGCAGTATTCCCTTGTGATTCCATTTACATCAACCAATTGAATCAGAGAATCATGGAATAGTTTTTATAAGGATGGAAACTATTCAGAAGGAAACCAGTGGAAATTAGCTATTTGGAATACTGCCTATTTTAGTTTTTGACACAGTCCACTTATGCTTGGAGCCATTTCCTGGGGCATTCCAAATAAACTAAGTTGACTTCCTTTAAGCATCTTTTCACTGGATTCCTGGAAGATTTGTGGAAACGTTTTTCTAATTCTTACTGTTGCTTCCCATTGTTGTCAGTCAATGGAAGATGCAAGCGTACAAAGATGACCCCTGCAGACAGCTTTGCTGCTTAGCACTTAGAGAGGAACCTTTTGATACATGCGAACATTTCACGCAAGTAATGTTCTTGGTCTTACTATATATAAAACAACATCAATATTTTGTATTTATTTATTGACATTACGTCTGAAGATGATTTATACAAGTATTATCAAAACAACTAAGCTACAAGACTGCAGGTAACCAATGATTCGCAAAAATGGATAATTAGTATTAGGAATAAGAATGTAACAATTACAGGCTAGAGTAGATCATACAGCTGCTGGATGCTACTCTGCCATTCAATATGATCATAGCTCATCTTCAGCCTCAACTTCACTTTCCTCCCCATTTCCAAACCCTTTTATTCCCTAAGAGATCAATGCTTTATCCCAACTTTGAAAATACTTGATGAATGAGCATCCACAAATCTCTGAGGTAGAGAATTCCAAAGATTCACAACCTTCTGAATGAAGAAATTTCTCCTCATCTCAGAACCAAATAATCAAACATGTACTTTGATTCTGTGCTGCTGAGTTCGAGATCAACCAGCTAGGCTTATTAAGCTCTCAGTGTCTACCCTTCAAAGAAGTTAGAATCTTAGACGTTTCAGTGAAATCCCCTTTCATTCTTTTAATCTTCAGAAAGAGAGTCTATTTTCTCAGCCTCTTCATCTGACAACACTGCCATTCCAGGAACCAATCTAGTGAACCTTAGCAATACTATCTCCAAAGCAAGTATATAATTCCTAATGTACGGAGAACAAAACTGCTCACAGTACTCCAGGTGAGTTTTCACAAAAGCCCTGCAGCAATTGCAGCAAGATATAGTGAAAGACAGAGGAAGGGGAAAACCATCTTTAAGTCGTGGATGAAACATCTACTTTTGTACATATATCTTCACTTACACTCTTAAAATGTCTGCTTAGTGTAATTTTCACTGTTGAACCTGGTGAAGTCACCTCATGTGAAAGATGTGCAGCCTCTTTAGGCATCACTTATTGAAAGAAGTTGTAATGGCCAAACATTTGCTCATCTCTTTAAGCAACTGACTCTTTGACTATAGATAGCTTCAGACATCAGGCATCCTGGTACCATGACATTGCTGATTGCAACCAAAGCATTGCACTTTAATGAAGATAATACTGAGGCTAACACAATGTGCAGAAGTTGTGCTTGAGAGTTGCCTACATGTATCATTCCACACTTGTGAGTGAGGGTATGGAATCTGTGATACTCATGTAAGGAGTGTACTTGAAAATATGAGGAAATTGAAGTTTGGATTTTCAGTTGTTTTCTTTCACAATTGGAAGGAAAAGTGGAACCGTGTGATGTTCTTTTGCTGAAACTGGATTTGATACTTTTATGATAGACTCCTGCATCACATTTCTTTGCAAAAAGGAAGTAAAACTGCCCAGAAACAAGTTGGTTGTAAGTGGCAATTTGACATAGAACTGAGAGGAGAGAGAGCAGTTGGAACTCAGACCTTTAAGCTTGCCAGTAAATAACATCACTCTCTCTTGCTCTCTTTCTCCGTGAGTGGAAAAGTAATAAACACTCAAAGACTTTGCAAAAAGAAAGAAAACTTCTTACCGAAACCAAGACCTAGGAATCCAACTGACTAAACTGTAGATCACTGCAGTCAAAAACAATGTGATATTATTGCCCAAAAAACCCAAAAATTACAAAAATGTCACCTCATTTCCCTTTTTGGATTAGACTCTGACTTACAGACTTTAGTACCTTTTTGCCTTAATCTTTCCCATCCATGGTATGCCTAAAAAGACTGTTTTTCTCATTTGTCTTGTCCATCCTGAATGAAAATTTATGGATTTAAAAGGCATATTGTTTGAGTTTGCATATTAGCAATTAGTTTCTTTTATCTTACATAGTGGTCACAGTCGGGCATTATCTATCCTAGAGATTAAATTTGTCATTTTCACATGTGGAAACTCATGGAATAATGGGGCTTAATTTCCTGAACCTTATTCGTTTCAGAGTTGTGATATTCCATACATCTCTGTGACGAATATTTCACTCTATGTATCAGGTTCTTAAAGGAGCTTACTGCCATTCATGTCTGGGAGGTGTACAATGGGCAGCTCACAAGCCCACTCTCCTCCACAATGCATTGGTGCTACCAAGTAAAGCTGTACAAAATGCCACTTCCCACAGATTTAAGGGTCTCCCAGAGCATGTGCAAGCATTTCAGAACACTTTAGCTGTCTTGTCACTCTCTGAAACTTTGAAGGTTTACTGATAGTGAAAGCATAAAAGCATACCCTTCATGATTCCTCTCTATCCATAGGCTATCGTGAGGGATTTCACTGCATAACACTTGGAGAGGATATCCTGATGGAAACATTGTGATACCTAACCTTTGTATAATACAATATTAATGCACTGTTTTATTTACTGCTGCTTTTTCCAAATAGACTATAAGAAATGTCACGCATACATACTTGAAATTGAGATCAGCCAAAGATATATAGCATACAATTAGATATGAAACTAAATGTTTATTTGGCAACACAAAAGAACAAAGAACATTACAGCACAGGAATTTGCCCTTCAGCCAATTCCAAAATTCAAGTCCCACTAACTCCAGAGATCTGTAATAAAATCTCTGAACAGGTTGATTAGAACTAAAAACCTAGAATCCAATTTGATTGCAAATGAGTGGTATTATAGAATCACTGGATGAATGATTAATACAATTGTTCCTGCAACGTTCTCACCTGCAAAGAACACACTGCTTCCAAAGAGAAAAAAGTAACTCGTTCCATCCACTCTGGATGAGGTGGCAGCCATTTTGTCTCCTTATTGCAATGATGTATTTGGTGCAAAGATGGCAGTTTAAGATCTGTGTCCTCATCAGTGAGTTGCAGGTTCCACTTGATTCACCCCCAATCATTCATGCTTCCTTTCATGTCACTGTCCCTGCTTCCCAGGTAACAGTTCAACCTCCTCAAGTTTCTGATCAGCCCCGTTATATTGCTGTTGATATTTCCAACTGACACCATAAGCCTGTTGTTTTGAGAGTTTCCATGACTACCTCGGCTATGTATTCTCCTCATATTGTGGTCAGAGTAATTGCGACTTGTGAGAATCTCCTTTCTGCAGTTTCCCATCCACTAATATGACCTATGAAATCCCACCCTTCTTGAATGGCCCCCTCTCACTATCATCATTCCCTCAGTTACCCAGACCAGTGACCTCCGGCTGACAATGCTGACTGGCATGTCGATGCATTGACTTTCGGTTCTAGAAGCTGCTGCTGTGCACAGGCCCTGGAGGTCCGCACAGAAGCAGGAAATAATACACAGAAAGTTGGTGGCCAACCCCCGGAATGAACCCTTTGAATGTGGTGGCACCCCATGACTGACCACAATCCCCCTTCACTCCAAGGACTGATCCTCTTTGACATTCACACATGGCCATTTGGCTGAAGCACGCCTACTGTGTTCACTCCATAGGCTGCTGCCACATGCTGTAGGTGTGACACTGATATAGCCCAGTGACACACAGTATTATGTCTACCCTCCTTGATTGTTCACTTCTCTGAACTATGGCAAGCTAACTGCCTCTTCCACTGCACTAAAATAAAAGCTAAAAAAAAGTTAAGTATGTAATAAAAAAGTAAGGTAAGAGCTACAAAAGATATCCTTATGTAGATACATGTGTGTCCCTGCAGCCAGTGCCCTGGCAGAAGAATGCAAGGTATAAGTGGCTATGAGTTCCAGTCAAGTCCTAAAGGGCTGAATTGGTGTGTGAGTTGTACTAAACGCAACCACAATGATGTGGCTGGTGGCTTATCGATGCCCAGTTACATGGATAGAGAGTGGAAGAGGATGGTGTCCATGGAGCATATGGAGAAATGGCAGTGACAGTGGAGCTGGATGAAGGCCTGGGGCAGCACATGGTGAATAGTATCCCTTTCGAAAATTGGCACCATCTAATTTCTTGGGGAAGGAGGGAAGAATTGGGAGCTGCACAGAAGTGAGGTGACGTTTGATAATAATGAGATGTAAATACATAGAAATAAAGTAGTCACCACTTATTAACGAGATTTAGAACTCGCTGTTTTAAACCTTAAGGGTCTAATCAGGAAATGTATTTGCTCGATATCAAGAATCTGATTTTTATAATCTGTTCCATTGAGGTTTTTGGAAACATGCATAATCAGCTTTACAATAGACCAGCATTGCTTCAGACAATGGATTTACATTATGTTTCTTTCAGTTGGCACTGCAGGCTAAAACTGCAGCTGTCATCCATTTAAAATATCCTTCCACTATTTTGTTATTTAACCTTTCATCCAGAAATGTTTCAGAGGAATTTTAATTATTAGTTCTGCTGACGTCTTGCTTTTGAAGGCCAAGCCAAGTAAGTGTGTCTTGCTCGAACTTAAATCACCTCAGAAAATTATTGGTTGACTTCCTACTAAACTGTTCCCAGAGATAAAACACGTCTGGTTGCCAGGGAAATGTTGTTCAGAGTTAACACATGCATTGCCAAGTGCATGTGATGATTTTTCTGATCAATTGCCAAGGTAAAGACATTCTTGCAGCTCTGCTAAGGCAATAGCTTAAATCACAATCAAGTTCACCACATGAAATTGTACCCTTTTGCAGGTGAATGACTAGGGGACAATAAGGACTGTAGATGCTGGAAGCCAGAGTCTATAGGTGTGAGGCTGAAAAAGCACAGCAGGTCAGACAGCATCAGAGGAACAGGAAAGTCAGTGTCCTGATAAAAGATAACACATTGTCTTTCCTGCCCCTCTAATGTGTCTGACCTGCTGTGCTTACCTAGCCTCACACCTATAGACTCAGGTAAAGTGTGGGAGTAGTGCTAGTAATATTTTCCAGTGAGAAGCCTATGGGAACATTATTACTGGTGCTAATGCACCTTCAGGCCTCTCACGAGTTTCTATATTCAGCCTGCTAGTCATCACAAGCCCTAATTTAATACTGCTGCCCAAGAGCCAGTGTTCCCAATAGCTAAGTGTTGCTCAGACTTATTCTGTTTCAGTAAAGTGAAGCAGCTGTCAAGATTGCATATACACAGAAGTGAGAAGTTCCTCAAATAAAAAGGTAGGTAGGTAGAGGAAGGTAGAAATTTTTGTCGAAGCTATCTGAATAGAGAGAACATTTTTGTCAACAGATAGTGACATTTGCTTCTGAGCACTTTCCAGAATATAAACAGATTTCCAGACCTTCCTCTTACTAGCCATCTAATATCAGCACCATTAATGTGAAAGTATTCTGTTGAGGCCTGTTATCTTGATTCCATGTGCTATCTGAAAGGCATGTGGCAAGGAGTGCTTGGGTGCACAAGCTACAAAGAGACTTGAAACAGATCAGCTGGTCAGCTATTTTGAGTGCTCACTGATACTGAATGTAAAAGGCACATGTTTAAAAACATAACTAAAATGCATTGAAACCATGTGCGTCTTTAAAGTCAGAAAAAGGGCATGAGGCAAGATGAAGCCAGGGTGGCTGATAATCATGTACAAAGGCATATGACTTCCACACATCAAATAATTACCAAGACAGTCAATAGAAATACCACACACAAGTCCAGAAAAATAAAGCTTCCGTTAGATGAGTTAACAACTAATGATAAAGGTGATAGTTGACAATTGTGGTAGTACCAAAAGAAGGATTTTAGTTACCTCCGATGATCAGAGGGCTGTCACAATGGTTTTAGGCTTTTGAAGGTAACTTAGAGGGTATTGTGCAGGTATTCAATAAATATTTTATTCTTGAAGATGATCCTCAACTCCGTGTTATAGTTTATGCTGTTATGTCGTTAATTGTTTATTTTGAAACAGACGAGGATTAGTAGCTTTGAAGATTGATTGACCTTCGCTGCATCACCACATCCCAAACCCTACCAGCCAATTTCACTTCCTAGGTTTTACCTACTCAAGGCCCCAGAGTTAGCAGCCTCACTCTTAGTCTCAGTCAATGCTGTCAGAGTGAAATATGGTAAAGTCTCATGAGCTTTAGTATCTCCTTAATATAATCAGCAACATTTAAAATGTTTAAGCACAGCCACCATTTCTCTTGCTGTCACTGGCTTCAGTGGTAGGAATCCTGCCAGGACCCCACTACGAATATGTAATAAACACATTCCCCATCCAGTTCTGAAGAAGGGTCACTGGACCTGAAACATTAACTCCGATTTCTCTCTACAGATGCTGCCAAACCTACTGGGGTTTTCAAGCAATTTCTCTTTTTGTTTCAGATTTCCAGCATCTGCAATTCTTTCGGGTTTTTTTTTCCCCATCCGAGGAAATTGATTGTGGTTAGTGTGGGGCTGAGCAGCTGGCATAAATACCATATGGAAAGAAAGCCTAGGTGTTAGGTTTAATTTGAAATCTTGTTGAATAATTTTGTTCTTCAGATTAATAGATAATCTCACTGTCCAAAGATGCAGTTGAGAAAAAAATGGAGAAATCTGCTCCTTTGAAACGATCAGTCACCTGTAGAATGAACACATTTCTGCTGTGTGGATAAGCTTTTCTCATTTTCTTACTTCAGAAGGTTAATCTCAGTAGGTTATATCCATGAAATTACTGTGACGTGGCATAAAGTGGGCATAAAGTGATGATGGCTGAGGCTTTTGACAGAGTATTTTAAAACATTACATGCAAAATTCAGCAATGCTACTAACAAGGTGCCACAATTGGTGGGTCTGTGAGTCACTGTTGCAGACCGTGGAGAGATCGTGGTGTGGTTCCCTTCATTCTACTACTCAACTGACCAAAGACAGTTGTGTTTTAAAAGGAAAGAGCTTTAGCCCCTTCAGTACTATAACTATTAAAAACAGACAACAGATTATCACATATGTTTAAGAAAAGGATAAATGCTTAGTACTGACAACTGAAATGCATTCTCAAGCAATCACACATACACACACAAGGAAGGGTGATTGCAAAGAGATAACATACTCTTAGGTCTTAAACATCCAAAAATTCACTGTTACATCTGCTTATCTCAAAACAATGCCTTTAAATGCTACAGAAATGTAGTTCCTTTTCATTCCACTGAAGAAATAGAGATTGAAGGTTTATGAATGCAGTTGAAGCCCTTCACTGAGATTCTGGTTAGGTTTGCCAGTGGTAGGTAAAGCCAGCCCAAGTTCTCCTCTTCCTGATGGATTTTTCAGCAGGGTCACTTGCTGATCTGGAGCTCTTCTTCTTTCTCTCTGCCTGCTGCTCTCCAAAAATAGGTCTTATTGAATGTTTTCTGAAGAAGTGTCCTGACCCGAAATGTCAACTTTCCTGCTCCTCTGATGCTGCCTGGCCGGCTGTGCTCCTCCAGCTCCACGCTGTGTTATATATAGGTCTTTTTAAATGTTGCTTATCATATCTGATCTATGGCATATGACTATGCTTTTTCATTGTTCACACAATGGTCTCTGGTGACATGGTCATTAATGCACAATAGTGTTCTGCTTTCACCAACTCACATATCCCTTGTAATGGGATGATGTTTCTTCACACACATTCTTTGGCATTTCAATCCAAAGGCAAATTCCATTGTGAACTATTTTCTGCTATTATTTGAATAAGGGCAACCATAATTCAACAGGAGAAGTCTGTCTATTTTAATGCCATTTCAATGAAATGTCCCAAAAGATTATTTGCATGTTAATGATTTATTCAGACATACAATCTATCTTGCAGAGTTTTGTGTTATTCCATAGATATTGACAGATATATTTGCATCACAGAAGTGGCAGACAATGACAGTCTCGAACCAAAGATAATCTAACCATCACCCTTTGAATTCAATGGAGTAACCAGAATTAAATCCCCCTTCTCAATATCCTGGGGGAGTTATCATTGACCAGAACTGGACCAGCCATTTAAATACTGTTACTGCAAGAGCAGGTCAAAGGTGAGATAAGCCAGTAACTCAGCTCCTGACTCCATAAGACCGTAGGAAATTAGAACAGGATTAGGGCATTCAGCCCCTTGAGCCTTCACGGCCATTCAGTATTGATCCAACATTCCTCATGTCCACTTTCCTGCGTTTTCCCCAGAACTCTTGATTCCCCGACTGATCAAGAACATATCAATCTCAGCCTTAAATATACACAAGGACTTTTCCCTCACTTGCTTCTTTCTGAGGCAAGGAGTTCCAAAGACTCACAAGCTTCAGAGAGAAGAAATTCCTCCTCATCTCCATCCTTTATTCTGAGACTGTGTCCTCTGATCCCAGACTCTCCCCATGAGGGGAAACATCCTCTCAAGGATCCTGTCAAGCTTCTTAAGAATTTTAGATGTTTCAATGAGATCACCCTTTCATTCATCTAAATTCCAGTGAGTCCCAAACTGTTTAACCTTTTCTCATAAGACAATCCATACCAGGAATCATCCCCGTGAATCTTCTCTGAATTGCCTCCAATGAAATGGTATATTTACTTAAATATTTACTTAAATAATGGGACCGACCAGCTTTCTGCAGTTTTCCTCCAAATAAATAATATTCTGTTCATTTGTTCTCCTTTCCAAAATGAACAGTGTCACATCTTTCCATACTGTAGTTCATAATTTTTTGCTGACTTACTTAACATATTAATAATTCTCTGTAAACCATGTGTATACCTCTTACAACCTGCCTTGCCACCTATTTTGTGTCGTCGGTGAACATGGCTACAGTACCTTCACTTCCTTCCTCAGAGTCATTAATATATATTGTAAACAGTTGCAGTCCCAGCACTGATCCCTTTGGAACCTCACTGGTCACAGGTTGCCAACCTGAAAAAGAACCCTTCTCCCCACTAAACAAAAAACTGAGAGAAGTGTGATGCTGGAAATCAGAAACAAAACCAGAATTTCTGGAAAAACTCAGCACAGCATTTGTGGAGAGAAATCAGAGTAAACATTTTGGGTCCTGTGACCTTATCCCTACTCACTGTTTTCTGCTTCGTAGCCAATTAGTTAGTTACAATTTCTCTTTCATGAACCCGTACTAACTCTGCTTGATCAGATTATAATTTTCCAAATGTTCTATTACTTCATTACTAATTGTTCCAATACTTTTCCAATAATAGATATCAAGCAAATCAGCTTATAGTTACTTACATTTTGCCTACCCACTTTTTGAACAAGGGTGTCACATTTGTAACTTTCCAATCCTCTGGCACTTCTCCAGAATGCAATGATTTTTAGAAAATTATAACAAATGTTTCCATTATATCTGTAGCTACCTCTTTTAGGATCCTAAGATCAGGGTCAGGAGACTTATCTGCCTTTGGCCCCATTAATTTGTCTAATACCACTTCTTCAGTGATTGTGATGGTACTTAATTCCTCCATTATTCTTTAGTATTAATGGGATGTTCAAAGTATCTTCCACCATTGATGCCAAATATCTGTTTAACAAATCTACCACTTCCTTGTTCCAAAACCATCTCCCTATGTTCACTTTGACCTCTATCTTCCTTTTTATATATTTAAAGAAGTTGTTATTTGTCAGTTTTTATATTCATTGTTAGTTTGTCCTCGTAGTTTATTTTCTCTGTCTTTATTATCTTTTTAGTCCTCCTTTGCTGTATTTTGAATTTATCCCAGTCTTCAGGCCTACCACTGACTTTAGTCTCCTTATTTGCTTTTTCTTCCAAATTAATACTCTCCTTAACTTCTTTGATTTGCCTGATTGGTTTATCCTTCTCCTAGAATCTTTCCTTCTTTCTGGGCTGCATTTTTGCTAAGAATCATGAATTACCTCCTTAAGTGTCTGCCACATTTTGCTCACTGTCATTCCTGCTAATATATCCATCCAGTATATTTAGCTAAGTCTGTTCTCATTTAATCCTTTGCATAAGTTAAACACAATTGTTTCTGATCCAAATTTCACACTCTCAAACTGAATATTAAATTCTATTATGCTATGATCACTACTTCCTCAGGGAACTTTTACTCGGAGGTAATTTATTTAACCCACCTCATTACCCATTACCAGTTCCAAGATAGCCTGCTTCCTGATTGGCTCTGTGACATATTGCTGTAGGAAATTACCCCTAATGCACTACAAATTTGTTGCCATAGCTACCCTTTACAATTTGATTAACCCAATCAACATGAAGATTAAAGTTACCCATAATTATTGTTCTATTCTTTTTACAAGGTCCTATTATTTGTTGATTTATAGCCTTTCCTGCAGAGTGGCTACTGTTTGGGGGCTTGTACATTACTTCTACCAATGTCTTCTTTCCCTTGCTGTCTTTTACCTCCACCCAAATAGACTCTACATCATCCAAACCTAGATTATCCCTCACACTGTTCCCATTTCATTTCTTATTAACAGTGCTGACCCACTACATTTTCCATTCCTCCTGTCAGTCTGAGAGATCAAATATCCCTGAATGTTAAGTTCCCAGTTTTGATCTCCCTGTAACCATGTTTCCATAATGGCTATGAGATCTTATTCACTTAACTTGATTTGTGTTTCTACTTTATTCCAAATGCTTTATGCACTAAGAGACAAAGTCTTTAAGTTTTCTTGAGTATTATTGAGTTTCCCTACACTTTTATGGTTCCTTGGTAAAATATAACATTTGTACATTCTGTCCCATCCTTTTATCTTCCAGTAACAACCAACCCCATTATTAAGCTACAATTCTACCTTCACCTTTACCTTTGATTTTACAATTTTCCTTGCAACTGAACTTACCCTCAACCACCACTACTTAGTTTAAAGCCCTATCCACTGTCCTAGTCTTATGAATTTGCCAGGACTCTAGTCCCAGCCTGATTCAGGTGAAGTCCGTCCCATCGGAACAATTCCCTCCTTCCCCAGTACTGGTGCCAATGTCCCATGAATTCAAACCCATTTCTCCCACATCAATTGTTGAGCCATGCATTTTTAATCTTGTTGACCCCTGTGCCAATTAGCTCAAGGCTCAGGTAGTAATCCAGAGATTATTACCTTTTTGGGTCTGCTTTTCAATTTACCCCCGAGATGCTCATATTCCCTCAACAGAACCTCTTTCTTCTTTCTATTAATATTGTTGGTACCTACATGGATCATGACAACTGGATCTTTCCTCTCCCACACTAAGTTCCTCTGCAACCCAGATGAGATATCCTGAAGCCGGGCACCAGGCAGGCAAAACAACTTGATCCTGGCCACAGAAAACAGTGTCTATTCCCCTGACTATAGTCTCCCTGATTACAACTATATTTCTCTTTTATTGAATAGCTCCCTGTACGATGGTGCTTTGGTCAGTTTGCTCATCCTCCCTACAACCTCCACTCTCATCAACACAGTTAGACAAGCTCAAGGGCTGAGACTCCTTCAGCACTGCCTCCTGGATCAAAAAAAATTACAGCACAGGAACAGGCCCTTCGGCCCTCCAAGCCTGCACCGACACGTTGCCCATCACAACTAAAACCCCCAACCCTTCCGGGACCGTATCCCTCTATTCCCATCCTATTCGTGTATTTGTCAAGATGCCCTTTAAAAGTCACTATAATATCTGTTTCCACTACCTCCCCCGGCAGCGAGTTTCAGGCACCCACCACCCTCTTTGTAAAAAACTTGCCTTGTACATCACCTTTAAACCTTGCCCCTCGCACCTTAAACCCATGGCCCCTGGTAACTGACTCTTCCACCCTGCAAAAAAGCTTCTGACTGTCCTGTCTGTCCATGCCCTTCATAATCTTGTAGACCTCTATTAGGTACCCCCTCAACATCCATTGTTCCAGTGAGAACAACCCAAGTTTCTCCAACCTCTCCTCACAGCTAATGCCCTCCATACCAGGCAACAGCCTGGTACATCTTTTCTGTACCCTCTCCAAAGCCACCACATCCTTCTGGTAGTGTGGCGACCAGAATTGAACACACTATTCCAAATGCGGCCTAATTAAGGTTCTATAAAGCTGCAACATTACCTGCCAATTTTTAAACTCAATGCCCCGGCTGATGAAGGCAAGCATGCCATATGCTTTGTTAACTACCTTTTCCACCTGCGTGGCCACTTTCAGTGACCTATGTACCTGTACACCCAGATCCCTCTGCCTATCAGTACTCTTAAGGGTTCTGCCATTTACTGTGTATTTTCCATCTGGATTAGACCTTCCAAAATGCATTACCTCACATTTTTCTGGATTAAACTCCATCTGCCATCTCTCTGCCCAAGTCACCAACCGATCTATATCCTGCTGTAATCTTTGACGGTCCTCACTGCTATCCGCAATTCCACCAACTTTTGTGTCATCAGCAAACTTACTAATCAGACCGGTTGCATTCTCCTCCAAATCATGTATATATATTACAAACAGATCCTTCTACCTGCCTCGCTTGGAGTCATAGCCTCCTGTCCCTGAGCACTGACTGAATTTAAGGTAGTTAATCTAAGGGATGTGATTGCCTCCTGAAACACAGTGATTCCCCACAATCTGTCCAACATCTACAAGGCACAAGTCAGGAGTGTGATGGTATACTTCCCATTTGCCTGGATGATTATAGCTTCACCACCCAGGGCAAAGCAGCCTACTTGATTGACAGTACATCTACATTCATTCTATTCACCAGCAAAGCTCAGTAACAGCAGTGTGTACTACCAACAAGATGAACTGCTGAAATTCATGATATCTTCTTCCAAGTACAAGACCTCTACAATGTAGAAGGACAATGGCAGCAGATACATGGGAACACAATCATCTGCAAGTTCCCCTCCAAGATATCCACCATTACTTGGAAATATACCACTGTTTCTTTCGTGTAACTGGGTCAAATTCCTGGAACTCCTTCCCTAACAGTATTGTGGGTCTACCTATACCATATTGATTGCATTAGTTCAAGAAGGCAGCTCACTACCACTGTCTTAGAGGGGCAGCTAGGGTTGGGCACTTAATGCTGGCCCAGCCAGTGATGCCCACACCCAATGAGTAAATAACAAAAAGAAAATGTAAAGAGATCTGACCTCCATTTTGTTTCAAATGCAAAGTATCAATTCTCCACTTTGTTTAGAAAAGTGTTTACTTTGAATTTATACTCCATCAATCTATGAGTTTAATTATGAGAGTGAAACTACAGAATCATCATTAGAATGCTGAAGATCAATCTATGTTGATTTGCTGCATTCACCGTAACAATTCTTCACTTTACTCAGAAAGTGCTGGCTACAATGTGCAGAATAATTACAGCAATAAGCCTCAGCTAAGCAAAGTAATTACTTGGAAATTATCATCTGGATTCTTCTCGGTTTGACCAACTAGATAGTTCCTTTACATGCACGTGCCTATGTAGATTAATGATTGTGCATTCTTTACAATGTAAATTTTTGGAATTAGAGAGATTTTACAAATTTCTTTAATTATGCAGGTGCATGGAGCTGTCAGGATTTTTTCCTTAAGAATAAGAAGTGAAACTTTTCATTTTAGCCCCACGCATTTCAAAATCAATCCGATACAGAGAATGTGATGCCATTTAGATAGGAGGCAAATAGAGAAAAGGTTATAATTGCCTGAATACTATGTTGAATGCTAAAGCACACGTCCAAAATTAGAAGCACTTTGGGATATTATTCTCACATAAGATTGCTCAGCATAACTTTGGTGAATGACTGATGATACATAAATTAGGTTAAGAAATAGGTCAATAAAGATGCAGTGGCAGACATTTCAGGGCATTTTTCAAAATACAGAGAACTCTGTATTACACTCTAATGAGAAAGAAAAATTCCAAGAGGAGGACCCACAATCTGTGACTAAATAAAAATGCTAAAGTTAAAATTAAACATAAAGAGAAAGCATATAACTGCACAAAGATGGCTGGTAGGCAGAAGATTGGACAGCATTAAAAGAGCAAAGAATGACTAGAAAATTAATAAAATTAGAGTAAAAGAAAAAGCTACAAAGAAATAAATAAACAGCATGAGTTTATATTGATATTTTTAAAAGAGAAGAGTTAACAAAGTGAGCATTGCTCCTATGGAAATTGAATCTAGAGAATTAATAATGGAAAACAAGGAGATGGCAGATGAATCGAATAGGTATTTTCCATCAGTATTCATTACAGAAAATATAAGCAACGCCCTCGGAATATCTGCAAATCAGGAAAAGGATGGGAGGGATGAATTCAAGAAAGTAACAATGGTGTATGTGCTTATGGCTTCCTCACTGAAGTGGCAGTGGGACTTCCACCTCCCCTGCTGCATGATTGCTTAAAGGGCCAAAAAAGCCAACTGCATAATTAATGTGGGAGAGGAACTGAAGATAGTGTGAGAAAAATCAATGTGAGCCATGAGGGGAAATCCCACCATGAAATTCCCTGAAACTAACAGCCTGTAAATGGGAAAACCCAATCGTTCATCATACATAAAACACTCCAGACTAGGCAAGATCCTGGTAAACCTTCTCTGCATTCTCTCCAAAGCATCCACATCCTCTGGTAGTGTGGTGACCAAAACTGCACGCAATATTCCAAATGTGGCCTACCTAAAGTTTTATACAGCTGTAACATAACTTGCCAACTTTTACATTCAATGCCCCAGCCAATGAAGGCAAACAGGCTACATGCCTTCTTGGCCAGCTTATCACCTATGTTACCGTGGTCAGGGAGCCTCCTGTATGTCAATACTCCTAAGGGTTATGCTATATATTGTATAATTCGCACCTGAATGTGATCTTCCAAAATGCATCACCTTGCATTTGTCCAGATTAAACTCCATCTGCCATTTCTTTGCCAAATCTGCAATCTAATTGTATCCTGCTGTATCCTTTGACAATCATTCTCACTACCTGCAACTCCACCAATTTTTGGTACCATCTGCAAACTTACTAACAGACCACCTACATTTTACTCCAGATCATTTATATGTATTACAAACAACAAAGGTCCCTGCACTGATCACTATGGAACACCACATCTCGATTCCGAAAAGCACCCTTCCACCGCTAGTCTTTGTCTCCTATGACTAAGCCAGTTCTTTATCCATAAAGCCAGCATGCCCTGAAGCCTTTGAGACTACCTTCTGTACCAGCCTGCCATGAAATACCTTATCAAGAGCCTTGCTAAAGTCCACATAGACAACATCCACTGCCCTTCCCTTCAATCATTCTTGTAACCTCCTCAAAAAACTGGAACATGTTGGTGAGACATGACCTTCCGTAAACAAACTCATGCTGTTTATCAGTAGCAAGTCGATTCACTTCCAAAAGTGAATAAATCCTGTCTCTCAGTATCTTCTCCAACAGCTTCCCACCACTGATGTCAGGCTGTCCTGTCTGGAATTACCTGGATTATCTCTGTTGCCCTTCTCAAACAAAGGAACAACATTGCCTATTCTCCAATCCCCTGAAACCTTGCCTGAGGCCAAAGGGGATGCAAAGATACTTGTTAAGGCCCCAGCTATTTCCTCACATGCCTCCCACAGTATCCTCTGATAGATCCTGTCTGACCCTGGGGTCTTGTGTACTTTAATGTATTTCAAGACACCCAACATTTCCTCATTTGTTGACCTGCCTGAGAGTATTCACACACCTTTCCCTAATTTCAATATCCCTCATGTCCCTCTCTTTGGTGAATATCGATGTAAAGTACCCATGAAGGATATCATCCATTTCCTCTGGCTCCACACATAACTTCTCTCATTTATCCTGTGTGGGCCTACTCCTTCCCTAGCTACCCTTGTTTCTTGTGTATGAATAAAATGCCTTGGGATTCTCCTTAATCCTGCTAGCTAAGGACATTTCGTGGGCCCTTTTAGCCGTCCTTAACTCCTTGTTTAAGCTCCTTCCTACTTTCTCCATATTCTTAAAGGACTTTGTCTATTTTTTAGTTGCCTAGACCTTAGGTATGCTTCCTTTTTCTTTGACTAAGCTGATAATTTCCCCTGTCATCCAAGGTTCCCAAATCTTGCCATTCCTGACCTTCATTTTCACAGGAACATGTGTGTCCTGCATTCTAATCAACTAGTCTTTAAAAGACTCCCACATGTCAGATGTGGATTTACCCTCAAACAGCCACTCCCAATCCACTTTCTCCAATTCCTGCCTAATTAGGTTACAATTGGCCTTCCCCCAATTTAACACATTCATCCAAGGTCTACTCTTGTCCTTACCCATAAGTATCCAAAAACCTGTAGAATTATGGTCATTATTCCAAAAATGCTCCCCCACTGAAACTTTGATCACTTGGCCAGACTCATTTCCCAATACCAGTTCCAATATGGCCCCCCTCCCTCATTGAACTATCC
The DNA here is from genome assembly GCF_021869965.1 of Rhincodon typus. NCBI lineage: Eukaryota > Metazoa > Chordata > Chondrichthyes > Orectolobiformes > Rhincodontidae > Rhincodon > Rhincodon typus. Next base: position 36,277,517 of record NC_063339.1, on the reverse strand, counting down.
ATGTGACTGTCTCAAAAAAACCCTTCTGAACATACCTAACAAATTGCTCCCCATCCAAACCCCTGGCATCAAGGGAGTCCCAGCCAATATGGTGAATGTTAAAATCACCCACCATACCAACCCTGTTATTTTCACATCTTTCCAGAATCTGACTACATATCTCTTTCTCTGTCTCCCACTGGCAGCTGGCATTGTGACTGCACCTTCCTGTTCCTGAGCTCTACCCATAATGCCTCGCTACAAGATCCCTCCCCAGGTTGTCCTCCCTCAATACAGCTGTAATGTGCTCCCTAACCAGTAATGCAACTTCCCCACCACTTTTGCTTCCTCCTCTGTCTCGTCTAAAACATTGATATCCTGGAACGTTAAGGTGCTAGTCCTGTCTCTCTTTCAACCATGTCCCTGTGATAGCAACAGCATCATAATTGCATACATCAATCCAGGCTCTTGCCTGTCATACTTCTTTCAGTGAAGATTCAGTTTAAGACTCCAGTTCTGCTGAACTCAGCAACCTCTCCCTCACTCCTCTTAGCTATATTTGCTTTAGTCTCAAGCTCTTCCCAGGTCTCCATACTTACTGACTTGCTGCTCCTATTCCCAACCACCCGCCACACTTGTTTAAACCCCAACCCCTACCCCCAGGTGGGACTATAGAACCTTCTTGCCAGGATACTGCCATCCCTCCAGTTCAGGTGCAACCTGTCCTTCTTGTACAGGTCCTGCCTTCTCTGGAAGACATCCCATTGATCCACATATTTGAAGACCTCCCCCCACACCAGCTATTTAGCCACATGTTCAATTGTACTATTCTCTCTGTTCCTAACCTCAGCAGCATGTGGCACGGCATGTAAACCTGAGATTACTGCCCTAGAGGTCCTGTTTTTTAGTTCACCACCTAACTCCCTATTGTCACCAGTGGAAAAAATGATAGCCAGGGTATACACATAAAACAAATAAAGCTGTTTTTTAAAATCTGAAAATAAGCTGCCTGATAACTGTTTGAGATCCCCCCGGAATGTTAGGTTGCCTAAAGTAGCCAGTGTCAGATAAGCCAGGAAAACATGGGCTAATTGTGACCTAATGTTGTTCCTTTAAGGAACCACTACAGGCACCAACAAAAGGATATGATGTCAGAACGTGGAGCCAGGAGGAGCTCAACCACCTTTCTGTGGGGATTTCTTTTTGTGTAATAGTAGATCAGATAATCATGGACAGTTTTCCGATTACAGCAACTAGTCAGTATTCATTAATCAATGCCTGATAGTTTTCAGCATGCATAGAATGAAACTTTATACTCAGGTTCTACATCTAAAATATATTTACAACCTATCAAAGAAACAGTGCAGATGATAGCATAAAATTACAAGAGGATATTGATAGACAAAGTAAATGGACAAAACTGTGGCAAATGGAGTTCAATGAAATCAATTATGAGGTTATCCATTTTGGGCCAAAAAGGAATAGTTTGGGATACTTTCTAGATGGTATGAAGTTAAATATAGTGGCTATCCAAAGAGACTTGAGGGATCAGGTGCATTGATCTTAAAAAATCATAAAATCCCTACAGTGTGGAAGCAGGCCATTCAGCCCATTGAGTCCACACCAACCCTCCAAAGAGTACCCACCCAGACCTACTTCCCTATCCTAACACCCTGCATTTACCATGGCTAATCCACCTAGCCTGCACATCCCTGGCCACTACAGGCAATTTAACATGGCCAATCTACCTAGCCTGCACATTTTTGGACTGTAGGAGGAAACCGGAGCACTCAGAGGAAACCCATGCAGATACAGGGAGACATGTAAATTCCACACAGTCGCCTAATGCTGGAATCAAACCTGGGTCCATGGTGCTATGAGGCAGTAGAGCTAACCACTGTACCACCATACCACCCTGGCACAAACAGTTGCAGAAAATAATCAAGAAAGCTAATGGAATGCTGGCCTTTATGTCTAGAGGACTGGAGTACAAGGATGCAGATGTCATACTGCAGTTATACTCTGGTTAGACCTCATTTCAAGAATGATCCTGGACTTCAGGAGTTAAGTTATGAGGAGAGGTTTCTTTAGAATTTAGAAGGTTAAGAGGTGAATGGATCAAAGTCTTCAAGATATTGACAGGAAAAGACAGGGTAAACAAAGATACACTACTTTCACCAAAATCGCTGCCCCACTGGCCCCGCTCTCACTGCCATTGATGCCTCACTGGCGAATAGGTCAAATGGATTGGGAGAAAATATTTATGTTACTTGAGAGATCATGACTAGGGAGCATAGTTTACAAATTAAAGTCAGACCTTTGATAACTAAAATTAGGAAACACCTATATAAAAAAGGGGTAATTGAAAGCATGAGTTTAACCCTTTATTTCCTCTTAGACCAGTCACAACTCAAGTTTCTTTGTTTAAACGTTCATTCATATTTGCATGGGAGATGTAAATATCCAGAAATAGACAATAGCTCATATCTTTATTGACAGAAAATTTTATTAAACAAAGATTTTATACATTATCTCTACATAACAAGTTTCCAATCAAATATCCCTACATATAATAATTTCCAAAAGGATACAAATTTACTCACACTATCTCCACCCAATCATATTTGCATAGTTCACATTTCAAGTTATTATACAGTTGGTTCCGATATAACGCATGCTTCCTCAATGCAAATTGGCTTTAAAACGATTGAAGAATTTAGATCACTATTTGTAGAATGCAAACTTTCCTTACATGTATTGGCTATAACACGATTCAGCCCCATTAGTTTCAATGGTGCAGATATTGCAAATTTTTTTTATAATGTGAGAAGGGAACTATCACATTACGTCAGAAGGGACTGTATATGACTATATTATCCGATCACATTAAAACTAATAGACATGACAACATTACCTAATCATATTCAAACTACTACACAGGGGCAGTGATGGCATGGTGGTATTGGTACTGTACTCTTAATCCACACATGCAGGTAGTGTTCTGGAGATCTGGGATCAAATCCAACCATGGCAGATAGTAGAAAATGAATTCAATAAGAAATATCTGGAATTAACAGTCTAGTGGTGACTATGAAATCTTTGCCCATTGTTGGAGAAAAGCCCATCTGGTTTACTAGTATCCTTAGGGAAGGAAATCTGCCACCCTTACCTCATCTGGCCTACATGTGACTCCAGACCATAGCAACATGGTTGACCCTTAACAATTAAGGATGGGCAATAAATGCTGGCCAGCCACTGGTACCCACATCCCATGAATGAATTTTTAAAAATGATAATGTTATCCAATCATATCATTACATGTCCACATCTCAAACTGTTAATAAATATTTTGTGGTTATAGAAGACCTATATTGTTTATTATGCCACCTACCAGTCCCTCCTATTGACTATACTGTCTATTTGCCCATTCCGTAATGTATAGAAACATAGAATTTTGGAGTAGGAGTAGGCCATTTGGTCCTTGATTGATTGACTGATTTATTGTCATGTGTATCGAAGTACAGTGAAAAGCTTTGTTTATGAACAGAACAGGCAGATCATAGTAAGCAAGGATGTCCAGATCAAAGAGACTTAGACGAAGGCATACAGGTTACATTGCACAATGCGTGCACTAGGCAAAATCAACGTTAGCAAGACCAGCATTATTTGAGGCTAGAGAATCCATTCATCAGTTGGGAAGAATCCTCCTGAACCAGCATATGTACAGGCTTCTGTATTTATTGCCTGACAGAAGAGGTTGTAGGAGATCATTACCTGAGTGTGATGGGTCTTTAATGATGTTGGTAGCCTTTCTGCGGCAGCGAGCCATGTAAATGGAGTCCATGGATGGAATGTTGGCTTCCGTGATGGTCTGGGCTGTGCACACCACCTTCTATAGTTTCTTATGGTCCTGGGTAGAGCAGTTGCCATCGCAGGCCGTTATGCACCTGGACAGTATGCTTTCAATGGTGCTTCTGTAGAAGTTGATGAGGGTCCTTATGGACATGTCAAATTTCCTGAGCCTCCTGAGGAAGAAGAGGCATTGCTGTGCCTTCTTGACTGTCGCATCTACGTGGGATGTAGGTTGTCATCACTCTGAGGAATTTGACGTTCTCCACCCTCTCAACCTCAGCTCCGTCGATGTAGGTGGGGGTGAGTTCTCCTCCTTTCTTTCTGAAGTCAATGATCAGTTCTTTAGTTTTGCTGATGTTCTCATTGCACCACGTCACCAAGCCCCACTATCTCCCTTTTGTATTTTAACTTGTCATTGTTAGATGTCAGTCCTACCGTGGTGGTGTTGTCAACGAACTTGTAGATGGCGTTTGTTTGGAATTAGGCAACACGGTTGTGGGTGCACAGGGAGCACAGTAGCGGGCTGAGGACCCAACCTTGGGGGGCTCCAGTGTTGACTATTATTGTGGAGGAGGTGCAGTCCTTCAAGCCTGTTTGGCCTTTTGAATAAAAGAATCATTGATCTGATTGTGATCTCAACTCTTTCCTGTTTGCCCACCCAACCACCATAACCGTTGGCTACCTTGTCGATCGTCAATCTGTATAGAAATAAGGTAGAAATTTGGAAATCCCTTTGGAAAATGGCAATTGATGCTAGACCAATTGTTAATTTTAAAATTGGTATTGAAAGACTTTTAGCCAGTGGTATTAAGGGATAAATAGCAAAGGCAATATATAAAATTAAGTCACAGATCAGCCATTTAATTTAAATTGATCTGATTTAATGGCAGAACAAGCTTGAGTGGTTAAATGGTGTCCTGTTCCTTTGTTCCAAATGGAAAATGTGTAGATAAAAACAAATATTCATATTTAGTATGAAATAAATGTTTAACTGAAGACTAATAGTTCTACACATTCTTACAGTCACCAATTCACAGGAAATGTTACAATTTACTAAATGTGAATCAATGAATTGCAGTTAAAATTTATGTGAAGGCTTCAGAACTCTGAGAAATATGTCACATTGTAACAATTCACCAGTTATTGGATCCAGTCATTGCCTGTGAAGTCACAATATTGTAAAGCTTCCTTCCCTAGTCGTTGTGCTTTCTGGTAAAGATGTGTTGTTGCTGTCTCTTGATTCAAGCTATTTTTGAGGAGGATAAGTCTTCTTGCAGCAAGTATGCTTTCATTAAAATACATTTTATTCCCTCAAGACATGAAAACTTAATATCCAAAGAGTCACAACCTGTGATAGTTAGTTCAGGAATCAAAAATGCTTACAGAAACTTGACGTCAATCATCATTGACATTCGAAAAGATAGAATGGTGATGACTTAGTGTCTAAAGTACAAGCTGAACTATGTGCTTTTCAGGTGTAAATATCATCACTTAGTTAACAATACAAGAGTCGATCCAACTGGCAAGTGAGCATGTAGTTCATTCAAAATTGTTATTTAAATTTAGTTGTCATTTAATACTTATTATTCACACTGATTCTACTAATTATGCTATGCAACAAAACATGCAAAAATGATTCTTCCTCCATTGGAATTTAGAGACATTTATCCCTTGAAATAATTGATTGCATGATGAAATGTCATTGTTGAGTTTCATCATGTCATTTGCTTGTTTGAGGATGCTCCGTCTCTCTTTTCTGGTCATCTTTCCTCTAATATCCAGAATAGCATTGATGTGTTCCTTCCTTTAAAATATAAATTATAGTATTTTGCAATTTATGCAGCAATCACTGATCTTGATTGCCTTAATTCTATTAGTCTGAAGTTGCCAAACCTATGGCTGTCCTGTGTTATTTTTGCAGACTCTTTTATTGCCTGTTCATCTTGTCTGTTCCTTGAAAATGTTCTTTTTTATCCTGTATCAATAACCCTTCTGACTCTTAATACCTTCCAATTATACTTTTAATAGTCTTACGAAAGTTACAGAAGTTGCTTTTAACCATTAACTTATAATTCTAATAATTAATTACCACTATCATTTTAGCACTATTTATCTGGCTTGAATCTTCACTGAGTTGGGACAACTTAGGAACCTTTAAAACATGGAGAATGGGTCCCAACTCTTGACCCTATTCCCAACGTTTCCAATCTGTAGGAGTGCCTTTAAAATGTATGGGCTGGCTTATATTGTCAGTTTTCACCTGGTATTCCTGACCTGGTTGGCGCCATAATGAGGATAGGCATGTCCTAGTTTTATGCAATTTATATAGAGTTAGACCAGGTTTCAAATAACTCACGGTTCACAAAGGCTCAGAGGTGTAAACCATAGTCTGTAAGAGGGGACATTTTGAAAGATACATTCAAATGTTCTCCTTGGGACTCTATCCATCCCGGTGGTCCCTCACATCCTCTGACAAATTATGGCACTTCTATGACCATTCACCAAAGATATATTGAATGTAAGCAATTAATTCTACAGTGATAATAGGATCACATGTTGTAAAAGGAGTTTTTCTAAGAAAGTTGGAAAATGCAGAAAACTTGAAGTCATTTTTTCATTTCTTCCCCTGAAAATCATTGCATGTTATATTTGGTATCTACTCCACACTCTATTTCTGATCCTGTCAAAGTTTGTTGTATAACATTCCAATAAAAGTGCCAATTATCCTGACTCTTTAAATATCAATAGCAGGAATTGTAAGCACTTAAAACCTCCTAATCTTGTATAAACAAATATTGTGCAATTGACAGAACAGATCAGAGAACCAGAGCTGACAATCAAACACAGTTTTCATTGTGCTCAGGTAATTTAATACTTTAATGGACTTTTGGGCTCTCAGTCAAGCTTGCATTGAGGTTTGGAATTTATTGTTATAACTGTTCATCAAATGTATCCTTATCTTTAAAAATTTTGTACTGATAATGTTTGTACTATGTAAGAACTTAAATACAGTCACTCAGTTTGGGTTGGGATGTACTAGTAGTGTCTCCCAATAAACTATTATTT
>NC_063339.1:36265831-36270120 GCF_021869965.1 Rhincodon typus | reverse complement strand
TAGGGGTCACTGCAATATTTGTGACTGGTAAGGAAGTCTGAAGAAACATTCAATTTTTAAAGAAAATAAAAATAAAACATAAATTGACCTGTATACAGTTGGTGAATAATGCTTGAAGAGGTTTTGGCTCACAGGGGAAATTAAGCCGAAGTTAAGCCAGTGTTTGCAGCACATATTCAACAAAACAAAAAAATTTACATTACTTACGAGTTCTCCATACATCTTATTTATTGTCCCCAATTCTTCCCTGATCTTACTTGCTGCTCTGTCACGCTCTTCAGATGATTTGCAGTTAAAGCGTTGTTTCATGATTTGTGCTAGGTACTCTTTAACAAACCGATAGTGGATGCCAGATATCAAAACCTTTTATTTAAAAGAGATAATTAATTTTCATTTATTTTTAATAGCCATTGTTTTTACAATGTTCAATAACTTAAGTGTCTGATCTATGAACTGTAAATAGTATACCTGGTAATTGGCTGGTTTCATCTTCTTGAACTCTTCACAATACTTTTCAGCAATGCTTATTATCTGATTAAAATCCTCACTATTGGATAGCCACTTCTTTGTCATGAGTTTCTTAAAACAAAGCTAGAGAATAATATTTCCATTTCAGTTGAATACCCTTAATGAATAAATAATTTGAAAACACAAATCCCAACATACCTTCACCCGAAGCAAAATTTCATTTGAGATACTGTTATTGAGTTGTTTTACAACACTGTTTAATGTCTTTTCTATTTTGTTGGCATGTACATCATTGTCCTGCTTCAGTTTCTTTACATTTTCTCTGGTGGAACAGAAGGGAGACAAAGACAATAAGAATTTGATATGTAAAATGATGACTACATATTAGAAAACAGTTGATGGGTGTGGTGAATGAAATATAGAATGCTTTAGGTAGTCTTTTTTTAATTTTAGCTGTTTCCCTATGTTTTAAGAGTGCCACCTGGAGTGTACACTGTGCTACAACACGAGGCAGGAATTTCCTCAGCCTTTCTGCTGCTTTTACCAGCATACATAGTATATTGCTTTTGCCGGACATCAAGTGTGATTTGATAGATGCAGATGAATGAATCAGCACGTTAGAATCTGGGAATTCTGCACAAGGTAATTCAAACTGCCCACAAGAAGCTTGAAACCATCCTGGATAACACAAATCTACTGCTATGACAGCCCATCTAACATTATAAACATTCTTTCTCTCCACTGTTTGTGTGTTGAGGCCATTCGTACCATCTGCAAGATGTTTTGCTGAACCTTGCCATGGATCCTTTGACAGCACCTTCCAAACTTGCAACCACCCCCAACTTAGGCACAATTAGCAGGTGCACGGGAACATCAAGATCCCCAGAAGTTCACACACCATCCTGACTTGAAACAATATCACCACTCCTTCACTGTTGCTGGACACCTAACTACACTGTGGGTATACCACATCACATAGATGGCAGATTTCAAACATGTGGCCTACCATTACCTACTAAAGCATACTTAAAAACTGATCCCTTGCCAGCATGCTTTCATCACACAAATTAAACAAAAAGATTAGGGTCTACTCTAGGTATAATAAAGGGACTAAGTTGTACTGGCAAACCAAACTGAATTTTTTGAAGAAGTGACTAAAGCAGTGGACAGAGGAATGTCCATGGATGCCCTTTGTATGGACTTAAGGCAGCATTTGATTGAAGTATCTCATAAACAAGTGTTAATGCTGAAGCTCGTGGACTTTACATCAGATTACTAACCAGGTTATGAAATCTTGAGTTACAGGGAAAAATAGACATAATATGTGGATACTCTAATTGACAGGAGGTTATTAGTAGCATCGTGTAAAGATGGTGTTAGGGTTTCAACTATTCATGATATTTATTGATGACTTATATGCTGAAACAGAAAGCCCCATTCAAATACTGTAATGATACAAAGGTAGATGCCATTGTAACAGCATAGACAGAAGCAGAAAAATATTAAGAAACATTGATAAATACAATGAATGGGAAAATGGTATAAAATTAATTTCAATACAGGAAACTGTAAGCTTATATGCTTTGCACTTATAAAGAATAAAGCAACATATTTTCTAAATACAAAAGTAAAAGTAGAATGATGGAGTACAGAAGTCACGGGAGGATCCATGAAATCAGGTTCTTATTATGTCATGGAAAGGCACATAAAATAATCAAAAAGACTGAAAGCCTTTATGTCTAGAAAACTAGAATGCAAGGATTGCAGAAGTAATAAGGCAGCTGTACAGAGCCCTGCTTGCACAACACATACAAGTAGTTCTGGCGTCCACGCCTCAAACAGGACCAAATGCAGTGAAGTTTTACCACAGGATTCAAGTGCTCCAAAAGGCCCTTACAAGGAAAGATTTCACAAACCGGATTATACTCTCCTGAATTTAGAATACTGATCTTAAGGGGAAGAGAGAAAGTAGTGAACAAACTATTTCCATTGGGCCAGATGTCTAGGGCTACACAGCACAACTTAAAAATGATAACTAGACATCTGAGGAGTGAGATTGGGAAACTCTTTTACACCTAAAGGGTAGTAGAAATTTGAAACTCTTTCATGTACAGCAATTTACAGTTGAGATATTGGGCAATAGATAGGCGGACTTAAGTTGCAGACCATGCTCAATTGAATGGCAAAACATGCTCAAGTTGCTGGTCCACTCCAGTGCCTAAGGTATTCTTGTAGCCTTCAGCACATATTCAGGGCTGACAATTAGTGCAGGAGTAGCAGAATGTTGCATGAAGGTCCAGTTGGACATTAAAGAGCCAGCAAGTGCGATCTGAAGAGAAGGAAGGGAATTCTACCAGTTTTCTGACAATCAATACCTCAATCAATAATCTTAAAAATAAAAACAAGCCCAAAGTACTGGGGCATTTTTCATACTTTTAAATCCAATTGTGCTGAATTTTCTTGTATATTGGAACAGCAATCACAATTCAAAGTAGTTAGCTGAAAATGAATTGTTTCGAGATTCTCTTAAGTCTTCCATTATTTAAAAGTGAAACTAATACAAATACAATGCTATTTGTACTGTTTAATAATCAATCAATCAGTCATTAAAAATAATTACCTCAAATCAATGCAGGTGATGAGGCCTACCATCAAAACTGGTACTACATTTGGCTTGCACATTATTAGATCATGATAGCTTGAAAAATAAATCAAAATTAATCATTGTCTAATCCTTATGAAAATAAAGTTATAAATAATAAAAAAAATTAATCCAACATAAAATAATTTACTTTTCTATACAATAATTACTCTAAATTTAACCAAGCCCCAATTTACCAACATACTTAATCCTCAATGATGAGATAAATTGTATATAAAATGTAAACATGAGATTAAATTGAATAATTTTAATATTCTAATAGCTGGAATCACTTACAAAAGTTAAATATAGAAAAGGCAAAATTCTTGAATCTATTTGTTATGTCCCTTTTCAAAACAACAGTGTTAACTGTTTTTGAAGCACTCCTATGGACTATCTTAGGATATTTTAACATGTTGAAAGCATTACCTAAAAAAACTGTTGTTGTTGATGCTAACAAGATCATAAAAAATGCAAACAAAACAACCAGGGTTTAATTCTGGAGAAACAGTATTGAAGAGCAGGGAAATGAAGTTAAATATGCATGGAATATTTGCTTGACCACACAATGTGTACAGTTTTCAAATCTATACTATGAATAAAAGGATATTTCTGCACTGAAGACGGATGTTAAAAAATGAAATGTTTTTTTCGCTAGAAGAAAAGTTAATAAACTACAGGAGGCATTTAAACTTCATGAAGACATTTGGAAAAGGAAAGATAGAGATGATGTTTCTACTTGTGAAAGAATCCAATCAAGGAGATATAAAAATAAAAATGGTCACTTATAAACTCAATAGCAATTCAGAAGAACATTTTACACAAAAGTTGTTAGACCATGGAACTGAACCTAATCGTGTCGATGTCTTTAAGGGTAAGTAACTAAATGAGGGAAAATGGAATAGAATGATATGTAGATAAAGATATGTAGGATAGGTGGCTCATGTAGGCCATAAACATTGATACAGACCAATTTATGCCCCAAAATAAAAGATGCATAGAACATAAGAAACCTATTAGCTTACTGTGTTTATGCCAACTGAAACAAGACTTAAATAATACCAGACAACAAGGTGCAGAGCTGGATGAACACAGCAGGCCAAGCAGCATCATAGGACCCTTCTGATGAAGGGAGGGTCTAGGTCCAAAACGTCAGCCTTCCTGCTCCTATGATGCTGCT
>NC_063339.1:36245120-36255831 GCF_021869965.1 Rhincodon typus | reverse complement strand
CCTGCTGTGTTCATCCAGCTCTACACCTTGTCTCAGATTCTTCAGCATCGGCAGTTCCTACTATCTCTCCAACCTTTTGTCACCGAATTACTCTCCTTTACACCCACTCTCTGTTTTTTGCCTTGAAAGCAGCTAACAATTTAGTTTGCTACTTGTCCTTTACATCCACATCTCTAGTATTGTCTAAAAATTTACTATGGAGCATCTCATCAAAGAGCATATAAAAATCCAAACTTTTACAATTAATTCATGGGACACTGGTTTCACTGGCTGGCCAGCCTTTATTCACCATAACTTGCTGCCCTTCAGAAGATGGTGGTGATCTGCCTTCTTGAACTGCTGCAGTTCCCCTGCTATGGGTTGGCCCACAATGCCGTGAAGGAGGGGTTTCCAGGATTTTGACCCAATGACAGTGAAGAGACAGCATTTCCAAGTCAGGATGGTGAGGTACTTGAAGGAGAACTTTCAGGTTGTGGAGTTCACATGTATCTGTTGCCCTTGTCCTTCTGGATGGGAATATTTGTGAGTTTATAAAAGTGCTCAGGATCTATGGTGAATTTCTGCAGTGCCTCTTGTAGAGAGAACACGCTGCTGCTAATGAACATCAGTGGTAGAGGGTGTAGATGTGGTGCCAATCAAGCAGACTGCTTTGTCTTGGGGATGGGACCAAACCTCAAGCATTGTCCGAGTACAGCTCCAACAATCGGGGAGTATTCCATCACACAATCACACTTGTGCTTTGTAGATGGTGAATAGGCTTTGGGGAGTCAGGAGGTGAGTTACTCACCGCAGTATTCTCTGACCTGCTCTTATGCCCACTGTTGTCTATGTGGTGAGTCCAGTTAAGTTTCTAGTCAATGTAACTCCAAGAATGTTGATAGTGGGGGATTCAGATGGTAGCACCATTGAATGACAAGAGCTAGTGGTTGGATTGTCTCTTATTAGTAATGGTCATAGCCTAGCATTGTTGTAGCTTGAACGTTACTTGCCTTTTGTCGGCCCAAGCCTGGATATTATCCTGATTTTGATGCATTTGAACATTGACTGCTTCAGTATTTGAACATTCGTGAATGGTGCTGGACATTGCACATCCCACTTCTGACCTTATGATGGAGAAGCGGTCATTGATGAAGCAGCTGAAGATGGTTGATTCTAGGACACTACCCTGAAGAGCTCCTGTAGAGATGTCCTGGGGCTGGAGATGACTGACCTTCAACAGCTACAACCAATTTCCTATGTGCCAGGTATGACTCCAACCAGTGGAGAGTTTGACCTGATATCTATTGATTCTAGTTCTGTAGTGTTTCTTGATGACACATTCGGTTGACTGTAGCCTTAATGTCAAGGGCTGTCACTCTCACCTCACCTCTGGAATTCAGCTCTTCTTTTGTCCATGTTTGAATCAAGACTGTAATGGAAGTCAGGAGTAGAGTGGCCCTGGTGGAACCCAAACTCTGTGTCACTGAGCAGGTGCTACTTGAAAGCACTGTTGATAACATGTTTCATCACTTTACCGAATATTGAGAGTAGACTGATGGGGAAGTAATTGGCTGGGTTGGATTAGTCTACATTGTTGGGTGGATGCCAGTCTTGCAAATTGTTTGGAACAGTTTCGCTAGAGGAATGGCAAGTGCGTGAGCACGAGTCTTTAGTATTATTGCTGGAACGTTGTCAGGGCCCAACACCTTTGCACCTTTCAGTGTCTCCAGCTGTTTCTTGATATCACTTGGAGCGAATTGGATTGGCTGAAGCCTGGTATCTTCAATGCTGGAGACCTCTGGAAGGGCCACAATGGATCATTTACTTGGTACTTGTGGCTGAAGATTGCTGCGAATGCTTCAGTCTTGACTTTTGCCCTAATGTGCAATGCTCTTCCATTATTGAGGATGGGGATATTTGTGGAGCCTCCTCCTCCAGTGAGTTGTTTAATTGTCCACCACCATCATGGCTGGATGTGGCAGGACTGCAGTGCTTAGATCTGACCTGTTGGTTGTGGGCTTGCTTAACTCTATCATTTGTTGCTTACGTGGTTTGCAATACAAGTAGTACTGTTTGGTAGCTACATCTGGTCGACGCATCATTTTTAGGTGCTGCTCCTAGCAAGATCTCCTGCAATTAGCACTGAACCAGGGTTAACCCCCGGGCTTGACGGTAATGGTTCAGTGAGGGACATGCCAAGCAATGAGTTTGAAGATTGCGCTGAGGTACAATTCTGCTGTTGGTGGTCCACAGCTCATTGATGCAGAGTCTTGAGCTGCCAAATCTATTCAAAGCCTGTCCTATTTAGCAAGGTGATAGGGCCACACTACATGATACGGGTTATTCTCAATGCAAAGGCATTGTTTCCAGAAGGATTGTAGGTGTTCATTCTTAACGATATGGTTGTCGACAGATGCATCTACAACCAGCAGATTGTTACCAATCAGGTCAAGTTATTCCCCTTGTTGGCTCCCTCACTACCTGCCACAGATCCAGTCTAGCAGCTATACTGTTTAGGACCAAACTAGCTCAATCAGTAGAGCTGCTGCTGAGCCACTCTTGGTAGTGGATGTTGAAATTCTCCATCCAGAATACATTTTGCATCATTGCCACTCTGATATTTCCTCCAACTGTTGTTCAACATGGATGAGTACTGTTTCATCAACTGTGGGAGGATGGTACATTGTAACCAGAAGGTTTCCTTGCCCATTTTTAAACTTCATGGGCAGACTCCCAAGGCAACTACCTCCCACAACCTCTGCTGGGATTGTGCTGCTAGTGGGACAGGACACATGCATAGATGGTGATGGTGGTGTCTGGGACATAGTCATATTTAAGGAATCATGCATTCCAAACAACGTCAGGCGGTTGCTTCCCTAGTCTGACACAGCTCTCCCAATTTTGCCACTAGCTTTCATGTATTAGCAAGGAGGACTTTTCAGGGTCAACAGGGCTATTTCAGCCATTGTCTTTTCCAGTGCATATGTCAATACCAGGTTGCCCGTCCATGTGACTCCAGACCCACAGCAATGTGGTTGATTCTCATCAACAACATTGTCATCATTTAGTTGATGAGACTTCATAGCAATTGGTACAATTGAGTGTTTTGCTATGCCATTTCAGAGAGCAGTTGAGAATCAACCACATTGCTGTGGGTCTGGAGTCACATGCAGGCCAGACCAGGTGAGGATGGCAGAGTTCCTTCTCTGAAGGACATTAGAGAGCCAGATGGCTTTTCCAACAGACGACAATGGTTTCATGGTTTAATAATTCAATAATTCATAGCTGCAGAATTATCAGTCTGCTCGGTGGTTTATTTCTTCTTAATTAAAAAAAAGTAATCAATAAAAGTTGATCAGACAAGTCCCTCCCCTTTCTGTAAATAATCCAATGATTACTTATTATATATTTCCTTCTCAATGACTTTCCATCCTTTTCTTTAAGACGGTGTGGAGCATTAGAAAGGTTAACAGATTTGTTGGAGATAAAAGTTACTGTAATTCAGAAACCCAAGCTGTTCATCTAATCTTTCACTTCTGTATCTTTTCCACTAGCCTATTTGTCTATGAAAAGGTGATAGGTTCCATACAGAGTATGTGCGAGACAGACAGATAGCAAGAGTAATAGGAAAGTGAGTCTTTTATCTGCATGACTGTAATAAAGAGTTTTTGACTTTAGCTATCTCCAACTCAATTTGGCATTTGTCCCATGACAATAGGAATACTAACACTAAAACAATATTGTTGCAAGGGTGTTGGAGAAAAGGTGGGGTTGGGAATGTGGGAGCATGTGTGAGAGCAAGATGCCAACTCTATGTAAGGCAGGGCTGCTATTAGCTATGCTGCCAAAAGCAAGTGAACTGCATGGAAGTCCTTGGAGCTGTGAAGGGCTCAAAACAAATCAGTAGGAGAGGGTTAGGGTTGAAAGCTGACAAATATTTGCTTTATGCAACTGTGCAAGGTTAGAGATCGGGAAACAAGTCTAAGGGTAGCACTGGCCTCGAGAAGCTCACTCGAAAAACTGGAATTGTGTCCATAAATGCTGTAGTTTCTAAGAATCCAATAGAGTGTAGTCCCAGAGAAGGAAGGAGAACCACCACAACATGAGCTGTTGGTAGGGCAGTCCATGACATAACAGTCTTTAAGAGATTTTAACAGGTCAACAAAACACATTCATTTTGAAGTTTTAATACTATCCATGGTGTTACCAACGTCTGGAGGGATTGCACAGAAATCTGCAGGATCTATCTTCATCACATATACTGTTTGATGTGCTCTATGGAGTGTTTGATCATCGTTTGTGCATTACCCATATTTGTCCCATGTTATGTTTGGGATGTTAAAACATGAGACATATATAACTTAGTGTAGTTTAAGCTTTTTTTGTCAATAATCTTCCATGTTTATTGACATTTTATTTGATCGAAGAAACCAAGCTGAATTGTTTCAAATTCTAAACTAAATACAGTCTAAAACCTATATAATTGGCCATATCACCATTCTGGTTAAATTTAAAATTTGTTATGATCATAGGTGGAATGGGACTAGACAGAAATTGGTGCACTTCCAACCTCAGGTGTAACAGAACCATTTGTTCATATGGACTTACAGGCCAAATACTCCACATTCACAATGAAATATTGTTGTCTTAGTTGGGTGAGAGAAGACAGCAAGTAGGAAAAATGGGTATATACCCAATCAATTCTCTCCCCATGATAGCAAGAAACATATGAAAGCACTGAATACTGCAAAAGGCTATGGGCCCTGACAACATTCTAGAAATAGTACTGAAATAAAGATTTGTGCTTCAGAACTAGTTGCACCTTGAACCAGGCTGTTCCAGTACAACTTCAACACCGGCATCAACTCAGCAATGTGGAAAATTGCCGAGTTATACCCTACCCAATTAAAGCAGGATAAATCCAATCAAGTCAGTTATTGCCCCAGTCTACTCAAGGTGATGGGAGAGGTCATCAGTGCTATCAAGTGGCACTTGCTCAGCAATAATGGGTGCACTAATGCTGAGTTTGAATTCTGTCAGTCATTCCGCTCCTGACTTCATTACTGGCTTGCTCCAAACATGAACAAGAGAGAGCTGAACTCTAGAGGCTAGATGAGAGTGACTGCTGTTGACATGAAGGTAGCAAATGGCCAAGGAGACCATCAAGAAGCCCTAGTTAAACCAGAGTCAATGGAAATTTTGAGGGAACTCTGTTAGTTCGAATTATATCCAGCAAAAAGGAAGATGATTGTTGTTGCTGTTGATCGATCACCTCAGTCTCAGGACATCACTACAGGAGCTCCCCAGGATAGTGCCCTGGGCCCAATTGTCCTCAGCTGCTTCATTAATAATGTTCCCTCCACCAGCAAGGTCAGGTGTGCAATTGTTCATTGATGATTGCATAATATTCAGCACCATGTTTGACCTGTCGGATGTAGGAATAGTCCTTCTCCAAATGCAGAAAAATTTGGGCAACATCCAGGCTTGGGCTGATAAGTGACAAGTAACATTCGCCCCACACAAATATCAGACAATGACCATCTCAGGTTAGAAAAAAAATGTAATATTCATCCCTTTATGTTCAATGGCATTATCACATCCGAATTTGGCTTTATCAATATCCTGGCTGATATTACCTTCCAGAAACCAAACTGGACTAGCCATATAAATACTGCAGCTACAATAGCAGGTCAGAGGTTAGAATTTCTGTGGAAAGTAACTCGCCTCTCATTTGCCTGGTGCCTGTCTACTATTTACAAAGCACAAATCACAAGTGTGGTGGAATATTCACTGCTTGCCTGGATGAGTGCAGCTCCAATAATGCTCAATACTATCCTGAACAAAGCAGCCTGTTTGACTGGCATCATGATCACCATCTTCATACATGTATACCATAAGAGATGCAATAAAGAAATTCACCCTGGTCTCTTCACCAACACCATCCACAACTATGACCTCTAACAGCTAAAAAGATGTGGGCAGCAGGTGCACGGAATACCACCACCTGAAAGTTCCCTTCCAAAACACATACCATCCCGATTTGGACCTTTATCATGTTTTGTTCACTTGCACTTGGTCAAAACTCCAGAATTCCTCCCTGACAGCATTGTGATACTTCCAGGACATGTGGCTCAAGAAGGCAGATCAACTCATCCCTTTCTCAAGGGCAATTAAGGATGAGCAATAAATGCTGGGCTAGACAATGAAAAAATTTAAAAGAAGTTGGTAAGAAGTAATGAGTGATGTGCCACAAAACATCTGTGTGGAGACCCTACCTACTCACTATATTTGTAACGAAGATAACTCAATAGACAGCAATATTTAAGAATGTCAAAAGATGCAAAAATTGATGGCACAGTAAATAGTGTAAGCAGGAGCAAGTAATTATAAAGATAAATTGATAGGTTAAATAAGTGTACAAAACAGTGCCAGAAGGTTTTAATGCAAGAAAGTGTGGCCTCATCTGTGTAGAGCCAAAAAAGATAGCTCCAATATCACTTAAACGGCAAACAGCTAGGAACATTTGGAGGCCCAAAGAAATTTGTGGATATTTATACATAGTTCATTAAAATGTAAAAGTCGGGTACAAAGAATAAATCGAAAAAGGTTCATGGAATGTTAGTGGTCATAACTAGAGGGCGATGTTGCCGCAGCCATAGAAGGTCCTGGTATTTTTCTATAACATTTTTCACAAAATAAGGAGCTTGTTTTGAAAGCTGTGAAATTATCTCACAGAGGATTTTATTAGCAACTGTTGTTAATACAATGCAGCAAAGTTTATTTAAAAAAAAATTGATAAATTATTACAATTTAGAGGAAATATAATGGTACAAAAACATTAATTGCTGGAAAAACCCAGCAGGTCTGGCAGCATTTGTGGACAAAAAGTAGGGTCCAGTTCTGAAGGGCCAGTGGACCCAAAACCTTAACTCTGCTCTCTCTCCACAAATGCTGCCAGACGTACTGAGTTTTTCCAGCAATTTCTGTTATTGCTTTCCAGCATCTGCAGTTCTTTCTTTTAAATATAATGTTACACATTGTTACTAAAGCCAATAACAAATTCCACTGCAACAACTTTCCAAGATACAAAGTAGTCAGTAGGTGTAAATGGATCTTTTTTTGGGTTGGCAAGACGTAACAAGTAGGGTGCTACCTCAGCCTGGGGCTCATCAGCTCCATCTGAGTTTCTTTTTTCTCCGTCTCCTCTCTTTTCTTTTTTTAACTTATTGTGTGTTGAAGAGCTCTGCCACAGTGACACAATCAGTGGTGAGTGGTCACAGCAGTGTGGACTCAAGTAGGCCCATCAGCACAGACTCGCAGCAATGGTGGAGGCAAGTTTGGGTCCCTGGCAGCTTCTGCTCATTGAGGGGGTCCTAGCACCAATTCATGGCTGCTGCAGAGGAGGTGAATTTGGGTTCCTGGTGGCATCTGCATCTGTGCATATTCATGGAGGCGAATTTGGACCTAGTACGAGACCCAGTGGCATCAGCAGCAGTTGCATTGGCAAGGTGAGCCTGAAGCGGACTCAAGGTGACAGTGGAGTAGAGTTTAGGCCAATGCAGTACCTGGCAGCATTGGTGGTATCTACATTGGTGAGGTCCATCAAGGACTCAGTGGTGAAGGTGTCGGTGGATGCAAGATGACACTGAAGAGTTTCGTTCCAACGTAGGCAGTGTGATGAAGTGAACTTATGCCTGGCCACCAGGCCCATGATGGAGTACTTAACAAGAAGGACTGTAAAGTTGAACACTTATTCTAATTTCTTCATTTTGTCTGCCTTTGTTTTGGTTTATTTTCTGTGTTTTAACATGGCACCGGAGAGTGGTGACTCTATATATTTTTCACTGTATTTTGTACCAAAATACATGAGACAACAAATAAAATCAAAACAATGCTGGGACCTCAACTGTTTACAATTTATATAAGTTACTTAGATGAATGGACAGCTGCTAAGTTTGCTGATGACACAATAAAGGTAGGAAGGTAACTTGTGAAGCAAGTCTCAAGGAAGTTACAAAAATATATTTATAGGTTGAGCAAATAAAGATGAGGAAAATGGATGTACAATGGGAAAATGATAATGGTCTATTTTGGCAGGAAGTACAAAAATGCATATTATCCAAGTGATGAGTGATTTGAGAACTCTGAGATGCAGAGGCATCTAATCTCCTCAGGCATAAAATCTGAAAAGGCAAGTATTCAAGTACATGAAATAATTAAGAAAGGTAATAGAATGGGGAATTGAATACCAAGGTAGAGAGGCCTTGTTTCAGTTAAACAGCACATTGATTACTTTGCACACTTTTGGTTACCCTATTTAAGTCTATTATGTAATAGACTTGTATCTATTGGAGTTTAGGCGAGGAAGAGGTAAGTTAATTGCAACATAAAAACTCTGAAGGGTCTTGATAGATTAGATGTAGAAAGGTAGACAAACAGGAGGCTGGAAAAACACAGCAAGCCAGGCAGCATCTGGAGAAGTCAACGTTTTGGGTATTATCCTTCTTCAGGACTTGATGCGGGGGTAGGGCGAGCTGCGGATAAGTAGGGCGGATGGGGGGGTGGTGCGGGATAGTGGAATGGTGGTGATGGGTGGACACCAGTAGGGAGAGGCTGGCAGTTTCACCCCAGGCGAAGATGCTTGGTGAGATGGTCAGCCTATGTTTGGTCTCACCGATGTACAGAAGACCACATCGGGAGCACTGGAGGCAGTAGACTGGGTTGGGGGAGATGCAGGTGAAAATCTATCTCACCTGAAAGGACTGAGGTTCCTGGATGGAGGTGAGGGAGGTGGTGTGTGGGCAGGTGTAGTCCAGGTAGCTATAGGAGCCTATGGGTTTATAGTAAACATTGGTCCGTAAACTGTCACTGGAAATGGAAACAGAGAGATCAAGAAAGGGGAAGGAGGTGTCTGAGATAGACCAAGTGAATTTGAGGGCAGGGTGGAAGTTGTTAGCGAAATTGATGAACAACTCCAGTTCAGCCTGGACGCAGGATGCAGCGCTGATGCACTCATTGATTTAATGGTGGATGAGTTGGGGAACAGTACCTGTGTATGTACTGAAGAGGGGACTGTTCGACATAACTGGCAAAGAGGCAGGCGTAGCTGAGGGCAGGGTTACTGGAAGTTTCCGAAGAGGTAGAGGGCATTGTTTGTATCCTGGATGTAGGTGCCTGGACCAAGGGGGACGAGAATGGAGTTGAAGTTGGAAAAGATGAGATTGGTGGGGCAGGAGCACGCGGAAACTGTGGGTCAGCCGGGGTAGTTGGGCTTGTGGATCTTGGGGAGTAGGCAGAACCAAGCAGCGCGAGTCTGGCAGTCTACAAGGTTGGACATGGTGGAGGGGAGATCACCGGAGGTGATAAGGTAATGGACAATGTGGGAGATGGTGGCTTGATAGGCCACGGTGGGGTCGTGGTCAAGGAGAAGGTAGGATGTGGTGTTGCAGAGTTGGCATTTGGCCTCTGTGATGTAGAAACCTTTCCTCCAGACTACCACCGCCCAGTCTTCATCAGCAGGTTTGATAGTGAAATGGGGATTGGTGCAGAGAGAGTGGAGAGCTGCATGAGGGGGTGAGGTTGGACTAAAGTGAGGAGGGTAGAAAAAGAGGTGGTTGATGTCACGTAGGTAGTTAGCAATAAAGAGGTTCAAGGTGGATATGAGACTGCGAAAGGGTGTCTAAGAGGAGGAGGAAGGTTGGAGGTGAGAGAAAGAGTCCCCACAGGGTGGTTGAGAGTCTTTTGTGAAGATAAGGCAGCAGAAGATGTAGAAATGATGTTTCTTCTTCTGAAGGAATCTGAAACTAGGAATCACCATTTAAAAATCAGGGGTTGTCTATTTAAAACACATTGGGTGAATTATTTTCTTGGAGGGTCCCAAGTCTTTGGAACTCTCTTCCTGAAAAGGATGGCAAAGAAGATTGTTTGAATATTTTTAAAGGCAGAGGTGCTTGTCAAGCAAAGGCTTAAAAAGTTATCATACGGGCATGTTGAAACGTGGATTTGAGGTTATGGTCAGATCAACCATGATTTTATTGAATGCCAGAACAGGCCTGATGAGGTGAATGGCCTATTCCTGCTCCTGGTTCACAAGTTTGTATGCAAGGCTCCTTTGACAGTGTCTTCCAAATGAATAAAATCCAACTGTCCAGGCCAAGGGCTGCAGATGCATGGGAACACCAGTATCTGTAGGTTCCCCTCTAAACTACAAACCAACCAGACTTAGATCTGTATTAACATTCCTTCATTAGTGCTGAGGAAACTTCCTTGAATTTTCCTCCAAACAAGTCTATCCCAACAGTAGTTCAAGAAGATAGGCCACCACCACTTTCTGAACACCAATTAGAGAATGAATTCCAGGGAAGGACACTTCCCATGATTGAGTTAAAAATTGCTCCATTGAAAAAATTTAAATTTTAAAACAATAATGTGGATGGCATTAGGTTACTGTCGGCTCCAGTTGCAATGAATGTTTGGACAAGCCAGGAGTGGCTGAATTGCCTTCTTCTGTTTGCATATATTGAAATATGAAATGTTCAGGTGCTTACCTGAGTGATATCATAGGCCATATTAGAATGGTAACAACCCATCATTAATTCTGGGTCTTGTGTTTCAAACTTAAGCATTTTTGTCTTCTCTTCCTCCAAAGAATTTTTCATCCAGTTTGAAATTATCACCTGTAAATTCAAAAAGGGCAGAAGCTCTCTCACTTCAAAACCTTGACTGTTGAGTG
>NC_063339.1:36233970-36244620 GCF_021869965.1 Rhincodon typus | reverse complement strand
GCAACACACCATGCGAGAGTCTTGTTTGCTGCCACAGAACTGCCTGTTGGTTCCCCTTACCATCCAGTCCCCTATCACTAAAGCTCTTTCCAGTCTTTTTCCTCCCCTGCTGGTGCCTCAGAGCTAACTGTGGTGCCACAAACTTTGCCTGCTGCTGCTTTCCCCTGAGAGCCATTCTCCTCCAACAGTACCTAACACGAGTTAGCTGTTTGAGAGGGGAATGGCCACAGGAGACTCCTGCACTGCCTGCCCATACTTACTCATATTCCTGGTGGTCACCCGATGCTTTTCTGTCTGTGTAGCCCTTACTTGTGGTGTGACCAGCTCACTAAATGTGCTAGCCACAAACAGAGGTCCATCAGTATGTGGAGGGAGTTTAGGGGAAGAGAGTGATGTAACGGTATTACCACAATCCACAACAAAGGGAAACAAAAACTGAAACTGCTGTAAAAACTCAGCAGGTCCGGGAGCGTCCACGGACAGAAAGTAGAGTTAATGTCTCAGGTCCAGTGACCCCTCTTCGGAATACTTCAGTTTTTCTGAACATGGAATTTTTCCAACAGTTTCTGTTTTAGTTTCTGATGTCCAGCACCTGCAGTTCTTTGGTCTTTTTTTTCTCTAGTTCAAAACAAAGTAGATCCTGGCTAATTCCCAGGGGACAGGCTTTAAAGCCCTATGTTATAGCTGATGGAGTTTAAATTCAATTCAGAAATATTGAATATAAATCTAGTCTCAGCAAAGGTAACAACGAAACCATCACTGATTGTTGTAAAAAAACCCATCTGGTTCAATACATCCTTTAGTGACCTTATGTGTTCAGTTCTCCCTTTTTTTGAGCCAGTCTGTATAATCGTTACACTCAAAGTGATTGTCTCAGTCTATAGCCTACCAACCTATAGCTTTGTGTGTTGCACTATAAACTTAGTTTGGATTAATGCCTCACAATGTTTTACATTTGTGCTATTTGTTTCTCCCAATCCTTTGCAGCTTGTTTCTCTTTACTACTGTCACATTCTGGTCCTCATCATTTTCATAACTCATTTTGTTTACTTACATAGAAGTTGAATAATTTCTGTAACTGTTGAGTTTCTATCTGTATCTGGTCTGCCACTCGTTTCTCTTGGTTTTCTGTTTTACAGCTCAACTTTTTCTTCATAATTCGAAGGATATATTCTGTAATAAGCTGCTTATGGATTTCCATCAATAGATCCTGTTTAAACAAACAAAGGAAATTATAGTAGGGTGTATATATTGAACATTCTATTCCCATTTGAAAGTTAACATTATATTCAGGCATTAAAATTTCTTATGAAAAGATGTTTTGGATCCAAGTAAAATGTTTATGGAAGAGCTTTTCTTTAAAGTTGATACTTACCCCTCTAGTTTCCCGCTGTTATTTCTCTTTTACAGGTTGCTTTTCAGATTTAGAACATTCCACAGACTACAATTGCTCTGAAGGTTACATTTTTCCAAGAAAGAAAATAATCAGGAGGCCTACGTTTGGGTCCTGGGCTCACAATGAAGCAAGTCCAACCGCTTAATATTTGGAATGACTATCAATCAGAGCAGCTGGTTGGTAAATGTTCCTGAGCTGACTGGGTAAGGTCAGGGTAGCACCAGATAGAGGTGCCATATTTCTGATGAGCCCAGCAGCCAATCCCTCATTCCCAGCATTATCAAGTGGATCTGTCTGCAGGAGAACATGCACATAATATCAAGTCTTTGCAGGTGGATGACCAATGTTTGCTAATTCGATCCTGGCTTCAAACTGAACACTGCATAAGCATACTGTGTTCTTCGAAGCCCACATTTTGCCCTCGCCTCCTGTCAATAGATGACTTGCAGACAAGGTGTATCTCTCACATGCAAAAGTGCCCTGCTAATCAATCTTGCATCAACTACTTTACCTTCTGCTGCCCTGATGCCTCCAGTAAATCCACAAGGAGACGCCAGTCTGTCAGCAATCCAGCGTGACGTCCTCTGCCATAAATTTGTCAACACCACCCCTACCACCCAATCTCCAAAAGTGCCTCAATGCCTCTGGAGAAATTTCCCCTATATTCCCATGAGGGTTGCAATATTGCTACCTGAACTTTATCAGTGAAAGCAAACTGTTTCAATCACACTTGATTTTGTCCACACCCATTCATGATTCCAACATGGATCCCTTTACATGGGGTCTGTTGGACAGAAGTGAGTCCCACTATTGTTCTTGTCCCAGCCCAAGACTACTAAATGTCCCATTTGTCATTCTGCTTGAGACTGGTTAAGATTGTTTAGTATGATTCTGAAACTTTGGATGGCTCAGTGTTCCATCATAAATATATTTACAAATTGACATCTCATCAGTATGATAACATTCTCAACAAGCTTTGTAGAAAGTTGACACAGCCAATGATTGTTAGCTTCACAGTGCTTTGAAAAGTTCGTTTCCATGATGAGTTTTCTCTCATATCAACAATACATTGTGACATACCTGATACTGTGATGCTTTCAATTTCTTTAATTTTGAGAGATGCTTCTCTGTTATTACAGATATTTCATCTATTGGTTCTGTACACTCAAACCATTTTTCTGACACCAGCTTTTTACAGTGAGGCTGAGGGAAAATATAAAATACTTAATCTATTTTAAGTCAAATTAGTTAAGCGTAAAATAACTTCCTTTCAAAATCTGACTGTGAACAAAAACCAACTATTTCCAAATTTTACAGAATCATTCCTAATGCAGATTTGCACATTGCTAAAAGTAAAGGCTGCAGAAAATGACAGGAATTGAGCAAAGCATAATGAAGAGTTTATACATCATATATTCAAGAAGATGAAGACTCCTACTTAATCTTTCTCAATTTTATAAGAAGCTACTTAAACAGTGCTTGAAAAATCATGTTTAGGGTTAATTTACTTTGTTCTCATTGTACCTTTAATTCACAAAACAAGGTCTTTAAAATAATGTCTTTTTTCTTCCTCTCCATTTCATTCAGAACTGAAAGGATGTTCTCTTTCAACTCAAGATTTGTGATTTTCTCATTTGTATTAAGGTGGTTTCTAAAAACAGATGAAAAATGCATAAATCCCACATGTTTAAACGGACAGTGCATTGTCAGCAGACTTGTAAGGATAAACCTGTTGGGTTAATAGTGTAAAACAATTATCTGATATCTGATGTGTGACCTTTCTGGGGATGAGAATGAGAGTAGAATCAGTCATGGACTATCAGTCATCCTCAGCAGTTCCATACAAGTGAGCTGCCAGCTCCAACCAGCTCTAAAGCCAGGTGAGGAAAATTAATTCTTAAAAGAAATCATGTTAGCATGGAGCATATTTCTTGGGGCATCAGATATAGTCATGTGAAAAATAGTTGAATTTTGTCTCTGTCTTCATCCTGATAATAGTCCATCAAGGTCTGATTTAAATCTATCATGTTAACCATTACTGTTGAGCTTGGCTTGTATTATGATTGCAAAGAAGTTCTTGTACATTACTACTTTTTTTTAATGGAGGGGCCATTAGCTCAGTTGGTTGGACAGTTGGTTCAGAATGATCAGCACGGGTTCAGTTCCTGCTACTGGCTGAGGTTACCATGAAGGACTCTCTCTTTCTCAACCTCTCCCCTCACGTGAGGTGTACTGACCCTCAGGTTAAACCACCACCAGTCACCTCTCTATCTAATGAGGGAGCAGCCCTATTGTCTGGTAGGACCACATCCATTTTATTGATCTACAGATCAATTTAAGAAATTGAACTGATGGTTTTTTTCACTAACTGTTGTCCAAACATAAATATTTATCAGTATTTTGCAGTAATTCTTAGACTTTTCTGTCTTACACGTAAATCTACATAATGAATATACTTGGTACTGCATGACAATGCTGCTGTTTTCAATGTGACAGGCATTACATGAGGCAATGTATTAAACGTACCTGATAGATTCACAGCTGTTGATTATTGAGATTATGACAGAAATGAAATTTGGATGGTTCAAATGGCTTTTTTCAAAATTCTCTGTTGATCTCTGAAAACTGAAAAACATTTTACATGTTATTCCTTTTTATTTGTACCACTAGAGCTGTAAACAAAATATTGTATGTATTAATTCAACTTAATTAATTAGATTATTAGGTTTCTTTGCCTTCTGTATTTCTGAGATGTTCAAGATGTTACAAGGATTTAACAGGATAGAATGAAACAATTTATTTTCCTTTGATGGGAAATCAAGATCAAAGGGATACCTTAATAAAATTAGTGCAAGGCCATTAAAAAGTGAAAGTAGAATCTACTCTTTTAAAAAAGGCCAATGATAATTTGTGTTCTCTCTTAAAATGGCTGACTGAGATTGAAAAATATGTGTTAGACAAAGAAAGCAACGTTATGCCGGGAAAAATAGTAAATAGAATTAAGGAATATATAAGTCATACTCCTGTTATATTTTAATGAACTTATCTAGGCTTGTTACAACCTATCTTTGCAGCCATCACATCCCGAGGTAGGACTTAATCTCAGACCTGCTGGACCTGAGGTAGGAGCACCACTATTACACTTTTCTGCTCTGGTTAAATAGTGAAACAGGCTTGAAGTTAGAATAGGTTAGACTTTTTCCAATGTTGCAATGTATCATAATGAATATTTCTCTAAATATGTCACTCTCTTTCCCCCAATCTTCAAATACATTATCCTAAACAATCAACTTCCTCTTTGCACCTTTATCTACCTCCTTCCTGTTAATTGCATTCTTAAGACATCCCTGTTGCAGTTTTCATGCAACACAATAAAATTTTTTTTTCAAATTTCTCTGCTAATCTCTGCTGAAGCTGAATAAATGCTGAGTTTAGATCACAGTTTGTAGGAAATTAAATCTTTGCAGCTCAAATTAAGCCATTACATTTTCCCTAAAATATGTTTTGCAGGAAACACAGGAAAGAGAAGATTTTCATCCCAATTGCTTCTGTCCTGTGAAAACAAGGTGTGGAGCTGGATGAAGAAGAAGGGTTTAGACCCGAAACGTCAGCTTTCCTGTTCCTCTGATGCTGCTTGGCCTGCTGTGTTCATCCAGCTCTACACCTTGTTGTCTCAGATTCTCCAGCATCGGCAGTTCCTACTATCTCTACATAGAGGGGATTTTTCCAATCATCACTTTTATCTCATGTTTAAAAGCCAAAGCCTTTTTGATAGGCTACTGAGACCAGGTAATTGTGTAAGGTAAAGGGCTAGATCATACAGCAGTAAGGTGTTGCTAAGTCAATTGACATAGGACAAGTGGATAAAAGGTTAGGATGCCATGTAGGTAAAGGACTTGTGTAGCGGATGGATGATTGAAGTGGTAGGGTGGCAGCTGGGCAGGGTGGTTGAATGACAGGTAAGATGGATGAGTGCAGATGATCAGGGCAAAGGCTCGAATGTTGAGTAGGCACAGTAGGATTGGTTGTGTGTTCAGGGTGGATCAAGTGTCAGCACGGTGGTCAGGTGCTGAGGCTAGGGTTCAGATGTTCAGTGGGTCAGGCCTTGAAAAAGGTGGTGTGGTTGGGCACATGTTGGATTTTCATGTAGTTAGTGTGATTGATTATTTGGTTAGAGGCTCAGCCTTATAGTTATCCAGGAGTTAGGGCAGGTTTTCATCCCTCTAACATATCTTGGGTAACTATCCAGTTGGCAATTACTGCATTGTCAGTGTGTCACAGTTTCCAACAGGTCTCAATACATAATACATTTGATATCCTATTGTTCAGAAACCAGAGGATCTGGTCCTTTATGTGTTGAGATCGAGATTCCCTGCAATCTTGTATTTTAGCACACAGACTCCCAGGGACTGAAAAGATGTGGAGCTCCTTGGATTCTTAGTTCAGGAGTGTTGCACTCATTTTCCAGGTATGATCCAGAAGTGATGTTAACGAATTTATCTGCACAGTTCAGTTACAGCACTCCTTCCACTAATTGGGGCTTCAGTCTTTATCATTCTATTCCTAGTGAACTTGATTTTCCATTGTCTTTTAATTTGCTCATGGGCATTTACTGCTCATCACGAATTGTCCAGAGGTCAGATAAGAGTCGAACATTCCTGAGAGTCTGGAATCACATATAAGTAAGACCAGGCAATGACAGTGCAAACATGGTTGCCGTTAGACTAACTTATCCTGGATTTTTATTAAATTTAAATTTTGCCAGCTGCCACGGTGAAATTCGAACCCATGTCCTGAGAACGTTAGCCAGCGTTTCTAGACTGGTACTTCAGTTACTGTTACACCATATGCCATGATTTAGACCTGCAGCCTTTTACTCACTAGTTCTTCCCTTCAATGAAATTAATTCCAAGCCTAGAGAGGCTGGGTTGCAAAAATTGAGGTATTAATTACCAGCAGATGGGCAGGGTTGTTAACTACGTATCATGGGATCTTCCCATCTGAAATTGAAGTGCAGCAGCCTGTGAATTGTATGGTATCTTTTCTGCCATGGCCTGGCATGAGTTATCTCCCATGATCAGTCACTTCTCAGCTCATTATTTTTACAAGGTAGATGTGGTGCATGTTACTTAGCGATTCGTGTGGCGAGCAAGATGGAAGTGTGAGAACTGCGGGCCCTTCCAGCATTGGTGCCATGTTAAAGGCCCAACTGGACACCAGTTTAGACATTGCAAGCCTGAAATTACCCCTCAACTTGTGGTGGCTGCCCCCAAAATCTCAACAGATAACACAGAGATCAAAATAAGCACGTTTCTTGCTTCACAGACAAAGCTGTTGGAATGCTGATGGACGGTCTAATAGAGAGAAGTGGAGTCCTCTTCACTGCTGACTGCAACAGGAGGCCAACTGGCCATACCCAGCCAGTCTGGGCAGATATAGCAGCGTGAGTCAATACACTGTGCAAAGTGGTGACCAGCAATGCAGAAAAAGGTCAATGATATCCCCCACTCAGCAAGGGTAAGTGACAACATCTTGCCCCAGCTGCCACCTACTCACAGGGCCACGATTTACCTGAACAGTGACACTGCACATGGTATCTCACCATGGCTGATGGATTACAACTCTCAGAATCATAGCATTATTTCCACTCAAAGGCTCACATTCGCCTCATAACCTATAATTACTACCCCATTCTGCTCTTTGTGCTTTTTACTCACTCACTCGGGACACTTCACTGTCACTTGAGATCACTGCTTTTTCATCCACTTCCATCATACATAGTCCTTCTCTATCTCGCATTACACGGAAAAAAAAACTGGCCCATAACACAGTCAAGAGATTCAAGACCGGCCAGGGTGGGAGGCAGTAGCCATCAGGGTGTCATGCCTTTGGGAATAAGATAGTGGAGATGACCAGGGAGAACCAGACTGCTCGTGGGGAGACAACATTGGGCAAACAGCACAATAAACTCCATTGTACTATGCTGTTCTCTGATTATCATCAGTACTAACACATTCTTGGTCCGCCCAAGCTTTTAGCCTCTCCAGCTAAATCTTTCTTCTGTTACACAGGCATGATCAGCACTCAAGTAACTTCAAGAATGAAGAATCCTTCAGAAGACACTCACCAGCAGAGAGACTAGCACCTTGGTGAATACTGTAGCTAGATTAGATTTAGGGGTACAATCTGATGAATTCATCATTGGCTGAATGGAGGAAGCAACAACTGAAGTCTCTGCCAATGAACAGGCACCTGCTCAGCCCTATGCAGAGGACATGCCCCTGTACTTGGTCATAAGTAACATAGTTAACTTGCAGAGACAAGCACAGGAACATCAAGCAGCTGGGCCAGATGCACTTGGCAGGTAGGAACAATCTGACACACTCACTGCTGTGTGGTTCCTGACCGTCTTCATGGAAAGGGTGGCTGCAGGTTCAGGACCAGCAGAATGCCTAGTGGCTGCCCGATATGCACTCAGATTTGCAATCCATTTCTCTAGCCTTAATGTCAAGGCGAGAGAGGTGGAAGGTACAATCTGTACAGCCTTTTGTTTGCCTGTGACCCCAAGTTCAAGCCGAGGACAGTAAACCAGAATCTGAGGAACAGACTCTCAGCAGGGTGAGCCCTCCAGCTGAAAGGCACTGGGGGATGGCCATCTAAAGTCTTCAAATCAACAGAGTGACCCAGAGAACAGGCTCCTTCCTTTCCAGCTGCAATAGTAGTGTCTGAACCCAGATGTAGTGGGAAGGAGAGGAAGAGGAAAATATACTGAGGGCACATAGATGATACATCACTGTAAATAAACCATCATTTTGCACTGTTATAGTATCTGTTGTGGTAGCATTGTTGCTTTAGAACCAGGTAAAGTGCGATCCATATGATAGATAAGGAACATCTTTGTACATTCCAAGGGATTTAAGACATTACAATCACCAAGCCTTGATCGCCTTTCACAAGTAATCACATTGGTGAATGCAGTTAGCTTCATCCTTCAAGGCAGTGACATGTTCAATGTGCAGCTCACATGTTCAACGTTCCTCATAGGTCAACGGTCTGTACTGAGAAGGTGCACAGCACAAGGCTTTTCACAGTTAAACACTATTATAGGGGATGCTCAAGCAGACTGAAACATTGAAGGGATACAGATTAAGAAAAGATCAAGAGGAGTTTTGTCAGCATTACTGTCAACCTAGTGGTTCTCATGAAGGCATGGACTACAGATGATGCATAGCCCTTAGCCTTGTGGATGGATTAACAGATGAATAACATTAGCACCATGTGATGTAAATGCACTGTCTCATAGCCACTTTTTTTACATATTGCTGAGGTAGGGCAGTTAAATCGCAACAAATTCAATGTTAGTTCAACTGAAAAATTCATTTGAGCATTTAAAAGGATCATAACATTTACTCTATTATACAAGAAGTGATGAAAAGCAAATAAATAAGTGAGATCTTTCATTTGCAAGAGGAAAATTCCACCCTTAGATCATAATCTTGTGTGGTTTTCTTTCATTGTAAGTAACCACTCATTCAGGAAGAACCTAACTACTTCCTGTTGACTGCAATCTTTAGATATTACAGCAGCAGTTCCAAAATAACAATTTAAAAGTTCTGAAACTGAGTATGTGCTGTGACTTTATCACAGTTTTCAAAAAATTATAGCTTTGTAGTTGAAACTTTGCATCAGCTTTGCCATCACATTTTTCTTAAAATATTTGAATTCTATCATAGTGGTTTCTGTCCCACAATGGGTTAAATTAGGCAGGAGAAAAAAAATGTTTATTTCTCTTGTAATGGTTTGAAATAGTGACCTGGCAGCTGAGTCTATCTTCTTAACTTTAAAGTTTAAAATGTTGCTGAGGCTGTGCTTCGAAATGGAGGTGTCTTCTCTATTTGAACTGATCTAAAGCCAGCTATTTCTCTTGAACTGGTGGTCATGCCCCTGGCTCTCCACCTTCATGAGCTGTGCACCCTCCTGGCCACTGGCCACCAGTTGATCAAATCTGGGAATGCCTCTGTGGCAAAACTAACCTGACCACTGTAGATAAACACTATCTACTGTTTGCAGATGACTGCAGTGTCATTGTCCATTCTGCAATAGATTTGCAAGTCATTTTCCATCTGTTCAATTCTGCACAGAAGAAAATCAGTCTGTTGTTGAACACTGCCATAATAAACCATATATTAATCTGAGGAAGGGTCACCAGACCCGAAACGTTAACTCTGATTTCTCTTCATAGATGCTGCCAGACCTGTTAAGCTTTTCCAGCAACTTCTGTTTTGTTTCTGACTCATACAGCATCTGCAATGCTTTCCATTTTTATCATATACCAACCCATACTTAAGCAGTGAAATATTCAACATTTATAGTAGATTATTTTGAGTACTTCCTACAACTTGGCAGTTACTTCTCTCCAAAGATGATCATTGTCAAGGAAATCAATCCCTAGATGAGATGTGTGAGCATAATATGGGTATAAACTAGAGCAGTGAACTTTTGACAAGGCCTCTGTAAGTGCACTACAGTCCTAGTGTACAGAGCAAATGTGGAAAATGACTTGCAAATCTATTGCAGAATGGACTATGACACTGCAGTCATCTGCAAACAGTAGATAATGTTTAAGTGTACTACAGTCCTAGTGTACAGAGCAATTATCATCATCATACCCTTGTACAGCAGCCACACCCTGGGCTTAATCTTATTTTCTTCTGACTAAGCATGGAGGGAGCCTAAAAATAGGAGATACATCCGTTCAGAGACATGATCACACAAATATATATTCCTTAGCTCTGAGTTCTGAGGAAGGGTCACCGGACCCAATACATAAACTCTGTTTTCTCCTCCACAGATGCTGCCAGACCTGCTGAGCTTTTCCAGCAACTTTGTTTTTGTTCCTGATTTACAGCATCCGCAGTTCTTTTGGTTTTTATTTTCCTTAGCTCACTGCGTATTCATGCCCAAGTAAAATGGCAAATTTTACGGACAGGTTGGACATCCTGACTCCCACTGGGACCTCTCCAAATTCCCAGTGCCATTTTTAAAAGGTACATGTACAACACTTCAGTCTCTGCAACCGGAAGCATCATTTATTTTCTGCTCATTCTCCCACCCACCTCTGGAGATGTCTGACACTGGGCAAAATCAGCACCTGGTTCAGCAGTACCTCCTTAGAGATTCTCCCAAGGCCTATCCAGGAGAGAAGCCAAGTGCTTTTCCCTATTGATGACTACATCAGGCCTATCCAGGAGAGA
>NC_063339.1:36214760-36233470 GCF_021869965.1 Rhincodon typus | reverse complement strand
CAGGGATTATTGGATTAACAAGTAGGAACAGGTATCCTGTCAGCATGGCACCCCTAGCTAAGGCCAATATTTCAGCAGTGCTGCATGTTCATAAAGGCTGCTATCACAACTTTGCTTTCTCAACAGGCAGCCTTGCTCTCATGGAAAGTATTACAGGAATTCACGGGAATATAGCTTAGGAGTGTCTACATTTTAAAATGATTGGGTAGAGAAATGGGTCTTGTAACAATGTGAATGCTCAAAAGAACATAAGAACATAAGAAATGGGAGCAGGAGTGGACCATTTGGCCTCTCAAGCTTGCTCTGCCATTCAATAAGATCATGGCTGATTTTATCATGGACTCAGCTCCACTTACCCGCCCGCTCAACATAACCCTTAATTCATTTACTGTTCAAAAATATGTCTATCTATGCCGTAGAATCATCCCATGAGGTAGCCTCAACTGCTTCACTGGGGAGGGAGTTCCACAGATTCACAACCCTTTGGGTGAAGAAATTCCTCCTTAACTCAGTCCTAAATCTTGCGGCTATGTCCCATTGTTCTAGTTTCACCCAGCAGTGGAAACAACTCTCTGCTTCTATATTATCCATTCCTTTCATAATTTTATGTTACAGAAGATCCTCCCTCATTCTTCTAAATTCCAATGAGTATAGTCCCAAGAAGGCCAATGTAGTTTTATTTCAACGGGGCCTGAAGGAGCAGGTCTGTCTTTGAATCTCCTTTACTCAAGGCCATAGCAATTAATTTGTCCTCATATTTTTCTCATGCTGGTGAATCTAAGTGATACCAGCTCAATGCAGTTATATTCTAAATAACATCATATAATATTATGGTTATTGTACATTCTGTTGCTACAGCAGAAAATAACCACAAAGTCAACAGAACAAAATAAAACAAATAATGACAGCCTCTAAAATCTAGCTAACGTCTAAAAATCTAGTTAACAATTGGTATGGGAATTTTGACACAGTTCTGGAAGGCATTTTTTTAGAATTTTACAGACATTCTCACAGCTCAAAGAGCATGGCAGATACAGAAAGGCCTCCCTTCAAGTTGAGGGCTGCAGAACACCAATGTTCATTCTGCATTAAAGGAGAAACCCCGGGATGTTGTCAGTGATACGTTTTCAAAGTGGTTGACAAATGGATTGACTGAAAGCCACAGCACGTCAATAAAATGGAATTTTAAAAACCAAAAGAACTGCGGATGCTGTAAATCAGGAACAAAAACAAAGTTGCTGGAAAAGCTCAGCAGGTCTGGCAGCATCTGTGAAGGAGAAAATAGAGTTAACGTTTTGGGTCCGGTGACCTTTCCTCTGAGGATGCTGCCAGAACTGCTGAGTTCTGAGGAAGGGTCACCGGATCCGAAATGGAATTTTAAGCTTGCCACTTGAGAAGAAAACATATCCTTGGCAGCCAAGACAGGCCATATGGTACGTGTTACATTCCTTATTGAATAACTACCATTTATATATTTGCAGCTGTTGGAAAAGAGAAAAAAGTTCTAACCACTTTTTCAAGATGTAAGTTGAACAACAATAGGAAGATGAAAAATATGCCAAGGGTAGAAACAGCATTAAGAAACTCACTGATTGTAAGGAGCCTATGCTTTATTTGTATCTGGGCGGTAGGCTGTGAGGCCACTGGGGGCAGGGGAGTGCGAATAAAATCTTTTTTTTAAGAATCCCTACAGTGTGGAAACAGGCCCCTTGGCCCAACAAGTCCACACTGACTCTTGGAGCATCCCACCCAGACCCATCCCCTTATAACCCACCTAAGCTACATACCTGAACACTATGGGCAATGTAGCATGACCAATAGCCTGCACATCTTTATACTGTGGGAGGAAACCGGAGCACCCGGAGGAAACCCACACAGACATGGAGAGAACGTGCAAACTCCACACAGACAGTTGTCCAAGGGTGGAATTGAACCCGAGTCCCTGACGCTATGAGGCAGCAGTACTAACTACTGAGCCACCGTGCTGCCCCATATCTTGGAGATATGGACTCACATAATCCTGCAGTCGGCATATTTCATTGATGTTAGCCTAGTCGGGGAAGCAGGCTGCCAACTTACATCATTAAAGGCCATTTTATGGGTGCCATTTTGTAGAATGTAGGGCAGCCCCCAAGCCCTAACCCTCAGGACAGGATGGGGTCAGCGTCCCAGCCACATCTGGGAAAAAGTAGGTCATTCTAAAAAAATAGAAGGGGCTACAGCCAGTTCCTACTGTGTCAACAATTTCCTTAGAGGGTTTTCCCCTCTGATGTGAGTCTAATTTTTATTTCTTATTTACCTGCTATAGAGAACATTCCTGCATTCCTCAGCAGTAACCTCCTCTTCTCTTGGCGCTGGTGAGGCATCAGAGATACCATGCTCTGATTAAGCTGGCAGTACCAGGAGTCTAGCTGCCATCCCTAGTCAGTAGCAGACCTGTAGACAGCCAGTTCAGATGTCACCTGCAATAAAATTGCAGACTTCACCGCTAGCAAATGAGGGGCAACAACTCGCTTTTCCCCTCAATGTTGGGTTGCTGATCTCACTTGTAAAAGTCTGCTCATCATGTGGATATTCTGAATAAAAGCCCATGCTAACACTGCCAAATCCTCAGAGGCTGCTACAGAGTCTGTAAAGTAATTTTTATATCATTGACAATGTTTGATATATAGTCTTATTGTTTGTTTACACATTCCATATTGAATACAGATCAACAATCAGTTTTGTGAGCCCTTGATTAATAGAGTCTGGCCTCCACTGTCATAGTCACTGCAAATAACTCAGTTACCTTTAAAATATCGCAGAATCTCTTGGAACTTAGCACCATAGTTATGGTGTGTGTACAGACAATGCTTCTGGGAGTCAAGATTCCAGAATATGGTGCAAGAGTGAGTTATATTCATTTTCAAATCAACCTATTCAGAGATGTTCATAGATACCTCTGGTGCACAAGGGAGTTGAACACAGGCCTCCTGGCTCAGAAGTGAGGACACTAGAGTGCACTACAAGAGCCCTTCCCAAAACCCTGTTATATAAGGCAATGGTTCTGAAAGGGTTAAAGCTGAAACATAGTCAACTTGATGATGTCACAGCAACTTGGGTGGGGACAGGCAAGACTGCCCTGGGTCTCAAGGTAAACAGACCTACTATTGAACTGGAAAAGCTCAGCAGGTCTGGCAGCATCCTCAGAGGAAGGGTCACCGGACCCGAAACGTTAACTCTGATTTTTTTCTTCACGGATGCTGCCAGACCTGCTGAGCTTTTCCAGCAACTTCTGTTTTTTGTTTCTGATTTACAGCATCTGCAGTTCTTTCAGTTTTTACGATTGAACTGTCCTCATTGCCTCGCTAACAATGTTGTTAGTTTAACTTGCAATGGATACTTGTATCTGATCACTATCATGCAAAAAACTACATCTTGTTTAAGACATCAGCCTCTTCTTTTTTGTTTAACTGATGGTTTTTGTCTACATTTTAGACTCTGTAGACCCTGTAAACCTGTTAGACAAGATGATGGCAGCAATCTATCCAACCACACGTTGGCACTGGTAGGTATAGCATGCCCATATGGCATAGTAGGCAGTGGTGTAGAGTAGAATTTGATTTACCTGTTTGGAAAGAATGCCAGTGAACTCAAGAGAAATTTCCAGTGCTTTAAGAAGACTTGGTTAGCAATGAAAAGACCCGAACAATAAAGCAACTTGCAGCAGGCAAACTTGTAGCATAATTCCACACGAGAAAATTTACATTGCAGCGGCAAACAAACACCTCAGATCTGGATAGAGAAATGCAGAAGCAAGTATGAACTGGAAGCTATGTGGAGCTGACACACTTGATATACCCGTTAGTTTCAGATTACTTTGGATCCTGATTTGTTTCCAATTAGACGTCCAGAATCAGTGACTGCACGGATATTTGATGCCCTGTGAATGAAGTTGAAATCCCTGGTAGGCAAAGGGAAAGCTTTAAAACAGAAAGGTGCAATTACAGGCTGAAAAGACTGGAAATAAAAAATAGATGCACTTACAGCTCAAAGTGAGCATTGCCACCATAGCAGGAGAAAACCACAGGGCCCTGCTACAGTAAAAGAAATCAAGGGTTATGGAAATAATTCAAACCAAGGTCACAGCAGTGTGAACATTGTGAAGCCAGAATTAAAGTGAAAAAGAGACAATTTAGAAGCCTGAGCAGACAAAACCTAAAAGATGGAGAAAGTAAGGAAACTGTTGTGGCTGCAATAAGAATAGGAGATCCAAAATTGAAGGCATAGTTCCAGTAAAAAAAAGAGTTATTAATGCTGTAGCAACCAGGATTAATTTGTAGAGGCTGTATTTAGGTGTCTCAACTAAAATTGAAAGACAACGGGCATTACTAGATGTGCTGCGGACACTGTTTATGTATCAACAGTGAGCTGCTAAAGCAATGGGCTTCATCTGTAAGGCCATTGGCAGCAGGCTTTATTTGTCAGATTAAAGTACAAGAATTATTTATTAGGTTACAAAGGTGGGTAAACTTACCTTTAGCCACAGTTGGCAGGGGACCCTTTATTTTGGCTGAAAAATCATGAGACCGCATTCCAGTTAGCAGCACAGGGAAGTGGAATTGTTATGCAGCACAGTTGGAAGCCTTTAAGACAAGGAAAGTAAAATGGTATTGCTACACAGCAGGCTTAAAAGCTCGTCAGGTAAAGGGAATAAAGTGCTTTGATATACTGCAGGATTAAAAACCTTTAACTTGTTTTTTCAAATCAACCTGTTCAGAGATGTTATTAAATACCTGTGGAGCACGTGCTTGAATCCAGAACTTCCAGTCCAGGGGCAGGGACACCACCATTGTGCCACATGAGAGCCCTTAAAAACAACATGAATAAAGCAGCTGAAATCCTAATTCAGATACCAGCCTTATCACAGTAGCAACAGAATGCAGTCGATTTTTAACGTAAAAAAAACCCCAAAGGATACATGTGACAAGCCAATACGGAAAGAAGGCTGGACAGAAGTACTAAGCATCTGGGTCAATGCTCTGGAAGAAGGAAACCTCAAAGGCACAAGCAGTACCCAGCTATTAACAAAAAAGCTACGAAGACAATAGGTCGCTTCCAGAAAATGTGCAGAAGTAGGGAAGTTACAGAGCAAAACAAGCTCAAATAGCTACAAAGATGTTAATGAGATAGGGAAACCTGGAATGGAAGAAACATCCAATGTATTTACAGGGTAAATTGGTGATCCAACCAATTCATTTTGACAAAACAATTTAAGTCAATAGACATCTCATTAATTTTAAACTTGATACCAGGGCATATCGAATCAATACATGTGTGAAATTACAAACTACAAGGAGGTCTAGGAGGTATAGATCTCAAGATTAACAGTATTGTATGCTGAAAGCAACTCTGTCTCGCAAGTGGTGTAAGATAGCAGAGAATGTATATGTGGTTCGCAATCAAGATCTTAGCCATGAACAAACAAACACAGAAAACATAAATTGTTGTCCTGACCTTAACCTTATTCAAATCGAAAGGGTGATGAGACATAAAATATGGACCTTTCCTTTCCTTTTGGATGAGAACTTTAAGACCTGGATTTTTTTTTTTTGCCTTTGGCTCTGTTTCTTTTATTTCTTCTCTTGCCTTTTCTAAATTCTGATTTTATATAGCGTATTTTTAAGATTGCGCCACAGAATGGCAACTTTGTTCACTTTTCATTGTACTCCTGTATTCCTGTACATGAGTACATGTGAAAATAAAAACAATCTGGTGGAAAGAGTAAAATTAGTTACAATAATGATCAAACTGGCCAAAAGGCACCCAGTAATACCGTGAATGTTCAAGGAGATGTCAGTCATAGACCAACCAGCCACGGAACAGTCAGTCATGGAACCACAGGTCAAAGAAATGTGTGTTGTTGAACAATGAATCAAGGGACAAAGGTTAGAAGATTTTATAGGGCTTCCTAGACTCATGGTAGAATCAACTGAGAGCAGCTATGATGGTATTAGAAGATACCAAGAACTGCATTTGCTGGAGTCAGAGTCAACACAGTGTAGAGCTGGAGGAACCCAGTAAGCCAGGCACCATCCTGCTCCTCTGATGCTGCCTGGCCTGCTGTGTTCCTCCAGCTCCACACTGTGTTGACTATGATGGCATCAGAAATTTGTTCCATTTGGTTGAGAAGAATCAATGGCCATCAAGAAAAAATAAAGTCAGGAAAATATACCAGGAACAGAGACCACCTGCCCACATGCATCTGCAATTCCTCTGATGCTTTACATCAGTTTCAGAATTTCCAGTTTGCAGGCTCCGGCCACTCCCTCTTTCCCATGGATGTGCAATCCCACTACATGTCCATCCCCCACCAGGATGGTCTCAGGGCTCTCAGTTTCTTCTTTGAGCAAAGGCCTGACCATCCCCACCCACCACCACCCTCCTCTGCTCAGTCCAGCTCATCCTCAACCTCAACAACTTCTCTTTTAATTCCTCTCATTTTCTTCAGTTCAGAGGAGTGGCCATGGGTACCTGCATGGTCCCCAGTTATGCCTGTCTCTTCATGAGGTACATACAAAGTACATGGAGGTACATCCAGTCCTATTCCGGACCCTTCCAACAGGTCTTTCTCCAATATGTCAATGATATCATTGGTGCTACTTCCCTCCCTTGTCTGGAATTGGAAAAGTTCATTGATTCTACTTCCAACTTCCACCCTGCCCTCACTTTCACCAGGTCTATCTCTGATTCCTTCCTTGACATCTGTGTTTCTATTTCTGGGGATAGACTGTTCACTAATATCCACTATAAACCCATCAACTCCCACAGCTAATTGGACTACACATCTTTGCACCCTGCTTCCTGTAAAGACTTCATCCCATTCTCTCAGTTCTTCCGTCTCCTTTGCAAATGTTCTGATGAGGCCAACTTTGACAAGGGAACCTTTGAAATATCCACCCTATTCCTCAACCAAGGATTCTCCAGCACCGTTGTCCAGCACTTTTACCCTCACCCTTCTCTTCCCTCCCACAACAGTGATAGGGTTCCCCGTGTCCTTACCTACCATCCCATCTGCATCCACATCCAGAAGATCATCCGCCACCACAAGACATATATTCCCCTCCCCTGCCTTGTCCGCCCTTCCACAGGGACCATTCCCTCCAGGACATCCTGGTCCACTCTTCCTTCAACACCAACCTTCCCCTGCAACCACCATAAGTATAACACCTGCCCAGTTACCTCCTCACTCCTCAGTATCCATGGACCCAAACATACCTTTCAGGTGAAACTGCACTTCACCTGCGCTTCCCACAATCTAGTCTATTGCATTCGCTGCTCACAATGTAGTCTCCTCTACATTGGGGAAATGAAGCGTAGACTGGGTGATGCTTCGTAGAGCATCTACGTTCTGCTTGCAAAAATGACCCTGAGCTTCCAGTTGCCTGCCACTTTAACACACCACCCTGTTCCCTGGCCAACATCTCTGTCTCAGGCTTGTTGCAGTGTTCCAGCTAAGCTCAGCGCAAACTAGAAGAACAACACCTCATCTTCCGCTTGGGGATCATGCAGCCCTCCAGATTCAATATCAAGTTCAATAATTTTAGGGCCTAAACTCTTCCATGCCCTAGCCCCCAACCCCACACACCAGGCCTTGTTATCACATAGTCTGCCATTACACACTACCTATTGTTAGCCACTAACAGTCCCCATTAACAGCTATTCACCCTCCCAGCCAGAGCGTTAATTACTCCTTTGTCTATCCAACTGTTCATCTCTCTCTTTGGGCTCTACTGCTACGTATCATTTACTCCTTAACTTCTGCACATAATCCAACATTTTCCTAGCGACCATCAGTTCTGAGGAAGGGTCACCAGACCCGAAACATTAACTCTGATTTCTCTTCACAGATGGTGCCGTACCTGTTGAGCTTTTCCAGCAACTTCTGTTTTTGTTACAGAGACCACCACTATATGTTGATATTGTGTCAAAGAATGATCAGAGTCCAGTTGGTTGGTAAGGAACCGGGTGGTGTGTTAAAATCTTACTAGAAATCAGTTAAGCGTAATTTTTGTTGATTTTCATGGTGCATTTCATGCATGAGATGATGAAGGAAGGAGGCTGACAAAAAAATGGGTAACCATAGGCCCATTGATTTAACTTCTGTAGTGAGGAAAATGCTTGAATCTGTAATCAAGGGAGAAATAGCGATACATCTGCATAGAAATTATCCCGCTGGGCAGACACAACATGGGTGCATGAAAGACAGGTCATGTTTAACTAATTTACTGGAATTCTTTGAGAACATTATGAGTCTGGTGGACAATGGGGAACCGGTGGATGTGGTGTATCTGGATTTCTGGAAGGCATTTGACAAGGTGCCACACAAAAGGCAGCTGATTAAGATACAGGTGCACGGTGTTATGGGTAATGTATTAGCATGGATAGAAGATTAGTTAACTACACAGAAAGCAAAGAGTGAGGATAAGTGGATGTTTTTCTGGTTAGGAAGCAATAGTTAGTGGTGTACTTTAGGGATCAGTGTTGGGACTGCAATTGTTTGCAATTTACATAGATGCTTTAGAGTTGGAGGCCAAGTGTAGTGTGTCACAGGTGACACTAAAATGAGTGGTAGACCAAAGTGTGCAGAGAACAATGAAATTCTGCAGCAGGATATAGATAGGTTAAGTGAGTGGGAAAAGGTCTGACAGATGGAGTACGATATTGGTAAATGTGAGGACATCCGTTTTGGTAGAATTAACAGCAAAATGGAGTATCATTTAAATGGTGAAAAATTGCAGCATGCTGATGTGCAGAGGGACCTGGGTGTCCTTGTGTATGAATCACAAAAAGTTGGTTTGCAGGTGCAGCAGGTGATTAAGAAGGCAAATGGAATATTGCCCTCCATTGTTAGAGGGATGAGTTTAAAAACAGGGAGGTTATGCTGCAGCTGTATAGGGGGCTGGTGAGGCCACACCTAGAGTACTGTGTACAGTTTTGGTCTCCTTACTTGAGAAAGGATGTACTGGCAATGGAGGGGTGTACAGAGGAGGTTTGCTAGGTTCATTCTGGAATTGAGAAGGTGGCCTTATGAGGAGATACTAAGTAGACTGGGACTGTACTCACTGGAATTTAGAAGAATGAGGGAGGATCTTAGAGAAACATATAAAATTATGAAGCGAATTGATAAGATAGAAGCAGGGAGGTTGTTTCCACTGGCGGGTGAAACTAGAACAACGGGGCATAGCCTCAAAATAAGGGGGAGCAGATTTAGGATCGAGTTGAGGAGGAACTTCTTCATCCAAAGGGTTGTGAATCTGTGGAATTCTCTGCCCAATGAAGCAATTGAGGTTACCTCATTGAATATTTTTTAAACAAAGATTGACGGGTTTTTGAAAAGTGAAGGAATTGAGAGCTATGGTGAATGGGCAGGTAAGTGGAGCTGAGTCCATGAAAAGATCAGCCGAATGGCAGAGCAAGCTCAATGGACCAGATGGCCTACTCCTGCTTCTATTTCTTATGTTCTTATGTTCATACAAATCAAACACCATCATAGGGCACAATCCTTTGGCACCAGCTACATGCACCTCTCGTCCACAGATGGTGGCATCTGCCAACTCTCCAAGACCATCATGCCACCTCTCTGATCCACGTGTCAGACAGTTCAGGAATCGTGCACTCATTGCATTGCAGACTGCACTGGCAACTAGCATTGAAAAGCCAAACAAAAAAAAATTGAAAGAATTGTGGATGCTGGAAATCAGAAACAAAAACAGAAATGGTTGGAAAAACTAAGAAGGTCTGGCAGTGTCTGTGGAGAAAATCAGAGTTACTGTGTTGGGTCCAGTGACCCTTCTTCAGAGGTCAGCATTGAAAAGTTGCTGTAAGGATACTTTGTGTGCCTGGTCAAGCAACTAGCTCACAGACTGGGCCAGGCTCCATCTCAGCGCTACTGATTCTCTTAATGCTTTTTCACATAACCCCTACTCATATGCTTGCAGCATTCCTGCTTTACTCTCCCTTGCCGTGCCAACTAGAGCAGTCACAGATCTAGGGGCAGTTTGTTAATTTGATGGTGTAGGCTCATGTACCCAGGTTGTTTGGGCCCTGGATCAGTGTGTAATCTATGGGGTTCGCAGAGACAGTGATCAGGAAGAGGATCTGGATGTTAGGGAGATCACTCACACTTTGAGGTGGAGGCTAAATGTCACTGACTGAACAGCACTCCTTGTCACCTCCCATTGCACTGAAAAATGAAATGATGTGATGTGAAGGGAAATGGCTGTAAAGGCCCCTAGAGTAGGTGGGGTAAGTGTCTCGACCGATGAGAGAGGAATCTGTAGGCCTCAGTGATGTGAGGCCTTTTAAAGGTAAACATTACACTCAGAGCTATGCACTGTCCAGGGCACAGACCTGCAGACTCCCCAGTCCCTGGAGGTCCTACTGCATTGACCCCATTCCACCCTCACCCAGATATTGATGAGCACCTCATTCACCTTTTCAAAAGAGCCAAGAGAACAGGTAGGTGTGTTCCATCATGAGGGGTGATGGTATCAGTCCATATACACCTTGCCTACCCTGCTTCCACATCCTGTAGCAGGCTTCCAACACTCACATTGCTTCATGGCACATAATGTGTGGACGTGAACTTATGTGTCATGCTGTCACTA
This sequence comes from Rhincodon typus, assembly GCF_021869965.1. Taxonomy (NCBI): domain Eukaryota; kingdom Metazoa; phylum Chordata; class Chondrichthyes; order Orectolobiformes; family Rhincodontidae; genus Rhincodon; species Rhincodon typus. The sequence continues at coordinate 36,222,821 of NC_063339.1, read as the reverse complement.
TTACATAGGGACACACAGACAACTCATGCATGCAGGTGTCACGCAATAGTGAGCAATTTTACAATAACAAAAAGCTTCATTTACATTGAAATCGCAGCTGTGCCCCCAAAGAACTCATTAAGTTTTTTTCTTCCTTTTACTCCCTGTACAGCTAAGTGCTGAACCTGGTTCTGCAGCTGGGAGGAAGGAACTGCCTCAGCAGTGGTGTCCCTCGGCTTTCAATTGGTTGGCCTCAGGGACATTTGTGTCTGAACAGACCAGACACGGTGAGTTGTCTATATGCCAGGGACAAGTCTTTCCTCCTCAGCTTGAACTTCTAATGGTTGAAGGGGGCAGGCAGGGTAAGGTTGAAGGGCACAGCCACCTCTGGAGTGACCCGTGAGGGATATCTGGGGGCCCTGTGTATGGTTCTTCCTCCAGCCTCCTAGAACTGCCCTGCCTCCTTGTCAAGAAGGGGCACCTGGAAAGAGTATCAGGTTCCCCATCTCACTGTTGCCATGCCTTCAGTCCTGGGGACTGATGGTCAGCAGGATGGTGCTCCTCTCCAGCAGACCCTGATGGTGCTGGACCTGGCTCTCCATGGCAGCTGCCAACCTGCCCATGGAAGCAGACTGAAGGATGCATGACACATTGCCCTGCTGCAGCTTCGGAACAACGAATGTCAATGCAACCCACATCCCTGGCTGCTGCTCCAGTGCCTCCCTGTGAATGTGGAAGTAGTCCCTGATTGCAGACACCACAGGGCCCTCTCCTGCCTGGTCTTTGGCAGTCCTTTGAGTGTCAGCGGCCTGGGCTATGTTTTCCTGAGCCAGCTGCAGTGCTGTCGCAGTGAAGTACTCACCCGATTCTGCTCACAAACTTTCTAAAGCTGACATTCCCACCGAGGTATCAGTTTCTGATCTGGTGGAGGGTACAGGAGGCAGCCTTGCTGATGCTTCCTGTGAAGCCTCACTAATGCCCTCCTTAGAAATTGAGGAGGTGGCTTCTGGCAGAGATGGATATATCTCCATTATGTCAGTGGTCATCCCACTGGTGCCTACAAGACATACAAGAGAGAAGGTGTTACAGCCAATGATTAGAAATGGTGTGCAATGAATGACACTGACAGCGAGTCTGAGTGAGAGTTGCAGTGGAATGAAATATTTACTCAATTGGCAGGATATGGATGTTTCTGCAGGAGTAGTTCTAGTCTTCTGAGAAGGACATGATTCTCTCCATGTAGGGGGTGAGGTACCTGATGTTGGGCACCCGTTCACTCATTCTGGCTGTTTGGCTATGTCTTCTCCTGGAAGGGGAGATAGGGAGGTATTGAGTGGGGTGAAAGTGTGTGGCACCACTGTTAGTGCTGGTGCAGATGGATGAAAGGTAGTGAGATATCCTAAGGGAGCACGCTGCACAGAGACCATGCAGGGTTAGTGGTGTGGGAGGTTGTGATGTTACGAGAGCAAGTGAGGGAGAATTGCAAGCAATAGTGAAGGTGGTAGTGTGTGACTCATGGTGGGAGGTCGGTGCAGCAGCAGAGATAGAGATAGACAGAGATAACAGAGATAGGAGTGTCGGCCTTATCCTGGGGAAGCAGAGAGGGTCACAGTTTCTTGTGACATTGCTGACCATTCATCCAGACCATGGAGACCACGCTGACCTGGATAGCAACCTCAAATCAGGCTGCCAGGGTCTGGCATTGCAAACTCCTCTGGTGGTTCTCCAAGAAGAGGATGCCCGTCCTGATACTTCCTTGTCCAACACTTTCACTTTGTTGCTGACAATAAGCCAATCAGCTTCAAAATGCCAATGCTTGTTCAGGTCCAATTTTGTGCCGAAGATCTGCAGCTTTTATCGTGTGCTCCTAGTGTGCACTATTTCAGATTCAAAAATTGACTTGAATTAATATCCAGGCTTACTGCTCTGCTAATCTAATCTGACAAATATCCATTTTACATTCCATATGATTATGCTATACGGTAACATGAACAACATTATTATCTTATTTTTGCTAACAGAAGGAAAAAACATACAAGCATGGATGACTAGCAAGAGTGGGGGCCTTGGGTCTGGGTGGGATGCTCTTCAGAGGGTCGATGGGCAGAGTGGCCTGTTTCTACACTGTAGGGAGTCTATGACTGATTTGAACCTTCTGTGGGGGACTTGTCAAAAACCTTTTGAAAATCCAAATATATTACAACCTTTATATCCCTTTTATCAACTTCGTTTGTAACATCCTTGAAAACTCCAATAAGTTTGCCACGCACAATATCCCATTCGCAAATCAATGCTGACTGTACCAAATTAAATAACTTTTATCTAAGTTTCGATCATCACATGCTTTATAATAAATTCTAGCATCTTCCTTATTACTGAGGTTAGGCTAACAGGTCTGTAAATGCCTGTATATTGTCCTTTTCTCCTTCTTAAACGGTGTGGAGATATTTGCTAGCTCCCAGTCTATAGGAATCATTCCAGAATCCATAGAATGTTGGAAATTGATCATCACTATATTGTCTTTCTCTGAAGCTGCTTCCTTCAATGCCCTGGGATGTAGAATATCAGGTTCCGGGGATTTACCAACTTTCAGCTCCGTTAATTTCCTCAGTATGACCTTCCTACCAATAATAACTTGCTCCAACTCCTCATTCTCCCTAATCAGGATGATTTTAAAGAAGGAGGGAGAGGTGGGGGGGTTTACTGAAAAAATTCCCGAGTGTGGAGTCCAGGCAGCTGAATGCCTGGTGGATGATTAAAATCAAGGATGTTCAAGAAGCCAGAATTTGAGGAATGCAGAGATCTCAGAGTGCAACATTTTGAGTACTGTCTACAATTCTGGTCACCCTGCTGTAGGAAGGATGTTATTAAACTAAAAAGGGTGCAAAAAAGATTTACAAGGATGTTACTGAGACTGGAAGGTTGGAGTTATAAAGAAAGATGAGAATAGGCTGGGACTTTTTTCCCTGGAGCGTAGGGTGCTGTAGGGTAACATTATACAGGTTTATAAAATCATAAAGAGCATAGAGAATGTCTTTTCTGCAGGTTAGTGGAGTCCAAAACTAGACCACATAGGTTTAAGGTCAGACGGGAAAGATTTAAAAGGCACCTGAGGAGCAACGTTTTCACGCAGATGGTGGTGCATGTATGGAATGAGACACCAGAGCAGGTAGTAGAGGCGGGTACAATTACAATATTTAAAAGATGTTTGATCAGGTATATGGATAGGAAAGAATTAGGGGGATGTGGGCCAAATGCAGGCAAATGTGACTAGTTTAGTTTGGGAAACCTGGTCAGCATGGACGAGTTGGGCTGAAAGGTCAGTTCCTATGCTGTATGATTCTATGACTCTAGTGCCTCAACCATGCTTCCAGCCTCCACCTATAGATCCTTTTGAGGGTCTTTAGGAGCCCCATCCTCGTCTTATTCTCTTTTAATGATTTGGGTGTCTTTAGAAGATTTTTGGTTTCCCTTTCATGGTAGCTGCTAATCTTTTCACAAACACTTATTTTGGCCTTTTTTAGTTCCTTTTTCACTTCCTCTACAAGCTTTTTATATTTGGCCCAGTTTTTATAATGCTTGCATTACCAACCTGACACCTATCATACAATCCCGTTTTCTGACTTGTTTTACTCTCTGTCTCTTCTGTTACATGGGAAGCTCTAAGTTTGCTTGTCTTACCTATCACCTCATGGAAATGTAGCTCCACCATATCCCAAATCTCATTTTTAAAGGCAGACCATTGTTTCAGTAAATTTTACTTGCCAATCTGTAATTCCAGTTTACTTGGGATAGATCCATTGTCACCAATTAAAATTGGCCCTCCGCCTATTAATTATATTTATTCTGGATATCTCCCTATCCTTTCCTGTTGATAATCTAAACCCCAGGATACTATGATCCCCACTCTCTACACATTCACCTATTGATACTTGATCCACTTGACCCATCTCGTTCCATAGAAACATTCCTCTACACTTGTTAGGCTTGAAATATACTACTCAAGAAAATTCTCCTGAAGACATTTCCGCAACTCTTCTCTTATTAGTTCAGTGTATGGTAAGGTAATTAAAGCCTCCCATTATCATTACTCTTTAGTCTTTGCATCTTTCTGTAAATTCCTTGCAAATTTGCTCCTCTGTATCTTTCTCACATCATTGGCCTACAGTGTACACAACAGTGGTAATAATAACTCTATTCATTCTTGACTGTATAGGAAATTCTCTCTCTAGTGCTCCAGCACTTAATCAATGCTAACATTCCCTCCTTCCTATCTTTTCTGAATGACTTGTATGCAGGGATATTTAATATCTAATCTGGCTGTCTTTTCTGAGGTCTTTGTGATCACAGCATTCTACTCCCGTGTGGATTTTTGTGCCCACAGCCCATTAAACCTTAATTATCACACATCATGCATTCAAATAGATTCACTTCAAATCTAATTTAGACCTATTGCATTTCCTCTTACTCTGACTCTACTAATATCACTATGTCTTATTCTGCTACCATCTGTTTCTGCTGTTTTTTGAGCACCTTGTTTCTCTTTTCTAATGATACATCAGGATTCCCTACCAAGTCAATTTAAACCTTCCCAACAGGACCAGAAAGCCATCCTCCTTGGCCATTGGTTCTGACTCTAATATAACCCTTCAGACCTGTACAGGTTCCACCTCTCCAAGAACTGTCCCAGAAATCTAAAGCTGCCTCCCTCCTGAATTATCTCTTTGGTCGCAGACTAATCTGTTCTATCCTCCTGTTACTTTATGCACTAATGAGTGGCCCTGGATATAATCTGCAGATTTTTTTCCCTTGAGCTCTTTCTTGATAGTGTTCTTCCTGCCTCTCTAAAATATTTGTGGTACCCATTTTCTACATATATTGTTAGTACCAATATGCAATATGACCTCTGAGTGTAGAGACTGTCCCTTCTGAATTCTCACTAACATCCACACCCCTGGCACCAGAGAGGCTGCTTACCATTCTAGAATCACATAAGTGGCTGCTGAAATACCCGTGTTTCCCTGATGATAAAATGTCCTTTCATTATTGCTTTCCCAATTTCCCTGCTGTTTGCCCATACCATTATGTCACTTGTGGTACCATGAACCTCACTCTAGCTGCTTTCCCCTGAGGAATCATCACTCATGTCGATACTCAGAACTGAATACCAGTTAGAGAGCAACATGTACTAAGTGCACTCCTACATGACCTGCTTACCTGTCTGGCAGTCACCAATTGCCTTTTTCCCTGTACATTTTAAGCTGTGTGGTGACATCTAGAAGAACACTATCCACAAAGCTCTCAATCTTGTGGATGTGCAATGGTGGGGTCAATTGCTGTTCAAGCTCCAAAAACCTAGACTTCCAGATACTCCAGTGAATGATATGACTTGCACATATAGATGAACAACACTTTTGCTCATCTCGTCCAATATCTTATAATGCGGCTAGCTGCCATATTGTCCTCTGTAATGGCCCCTGTGAAGTGCTTTGGAGTATTTTATTGTGTTGAAAATGCTATATAGAGATAAGTTGTTATTATTGTAGTCCAGAACATCAGGACCTGTCCTGAAATTCCCGTGTGTAGCAGGATATACACTCCATGAAGTGCTTTGTCATGCATCTATTTATTAAAGTATCAACTAAAGCTAGCAGAAAGAAAATGAAAGATTTTAAAAGATACTGTGATTAGGAGCCTAAAAGATATTCACTTCTAAGAATCTTCCAATGAATTAATATAGTTCAAAGCTCTAAATTCTGGATCAAAATATCCATACTTCCACATTTACCCTCAATCGTGATGTTAGCTTCCTTGAGTTCAACTGATCATTTCTTCCTGCACTGATTCTGACCTTTACCCTGGCGTCATTCTGTTCATGTAGCTTCAGATGAAGTTTCTTTGCTTCTGCAAATTGTAGACCTTTCTACTCTAGGTCCACTCCTACAGGTCAGCCTACCCTGATGTCATTTACGTTGAGCTCATGTTCTAACCTTTTAGACAGTTTAAAAGGAAATTGGTGGAAAGTCTCTCTATCTCTTTGATTGCTGGAAGCAAATCACCAGCCAAAAGCCACAATCAAACAGGAAATCAAACAACTTCTTTCAGCCAATTTGCAGAATATAAAATCTAAAAAGCAACAGCTGAACTGCTAGAGTCAGGACAAACTGGAACTGCCCAATTTAATGGTCACAATATTACATGGTCTAGTCCACACGGAAAAACCACACACTGATTTGTATATCTTTTTAATTTTTTATCGTTTTACTCATTTCTCATTTCTAATCTGTACATATGTGTATTACATTTCCTTTTTTATAGTATAGTAACAAATAAACTCAGTATTTCTTTAATCACGTTTAAATTGGCTAATTTTAAAACATTAACATATTGGAACTGGGAAAGATGGGAAGGGTCCATTGTTTTTAAGTTAAGTTTTAAGTTAACCTTATTGCAACCAACTGAGTGGGATTGAATAATGAAGAGAAGGCAATTCCTCCCACCTCATCTTGAATCATAATGAATTGGAGCCCCTTGCCTGGGGACCAGTTGTGATGACGTATTCACGTGAGTCTGCCAATGTTCTTTAATACAGGTTCGTTGCACAAAAGAAAGAAAAACAAACATATTGAGAAAAGACACATTTTGTCAAAATTTTATATTGTGAACTCATCAAGTCAATTTGAAATATAAGAAAGAAATTAACATTTATACTGCACGAGTGGGGAGCTGAATAGTTAGCAAGTGGACTCTGATTGGTTGAGACAAAGAGAATGCAACCATTATTGCTAATTGACAGTTAACCACTGGGCTTTGTTTAAATTTTAAATCAAACAGTTTAATTTTGATTTATCAGGGCATTGCCTGAGAAATGAACCAGCGGATGGCTTTCACTTATTTTCTGGAGTTGCAACAGGTGAAATGTGCATACATGATCTTTTTGTCTGAAAAGGTACAGGGCCCTGCGTATTAATACAGGTAGCTTCCAGTGCACAGAGGTATGCTATGCTGTGAGCCTGATCGGCAATCCTAAATTTGTTGTCTGCATAATTCTTCATACATTCATAATTAGCAAGCAAATTCTGTCCAATTCCAGAATCACATCTTTCTGTCAAATGCTGTATGGGGGGATTCTCTACAACAGTACCACTGCAAAATCTATTTGCTGAGCTGGAAAATATAGGCTCATAGGTTCACATTCCTGGAGTGTATATGTACAGATTGATTAACAATAACTCTATTAATTTTGGGGTGCAGAGAAAATTCAGCAGCATGTTGTCTGAGATGGAACATCCCAGCTGTGAAGAGAGGCTGGAAAAGCTAGGTTGTTTCCTTTGGTGCAGAGACAGTTGAGGGGATCCTAATAGAGGTGCATAAGATTATGAGGGGTATGGAGAGGGTGAAGAGAAAGCAGACGATCCCCTTAGTTGAATAGTCAATAACAAGGGGACATATTTTTAAGGTGAAAGGCAGGAGTTTAAAGGGGACTTGAGGGAAGGTTTTCACTCCCAGATGTGGTGAGGGTCTGGAATGTACTGCCTGGGAGGATAGCTGAAGTGGGTGACCTCACAACCTTTAAAAAATACTTGGGTGAACACTTGAAATGACATAACATTCAAGGTAATGGGCCAAGTGCTGGAATATGACCAGTTTTAGTGTAGTTTTGGCACTACACACCTGAAGGGCCAAAGGACATCTTATGTACTATCCCCTATTCCCAATTCCTTCGCCTCCGCCGCATCTGCTCCCAGGATGAGGCATTCCACTCCCGTACATCTCAGTTGTCCTCGTTTTTCAAGGACCGTAACTTCCCCGCGTCAGTGGTCAAGAACGCCCTCAACCGTGTCTCCCACATCTCCCACAACTCATCCCTCACACCCCGTCCACGCAATAAGAACCAAAAAAGAATCCCCCTCGTCCTCACGTACCACCCCACCAACCTCCGGATCCAACGCATCATCCTCCGACACTTCCGCCATCTGCAATCCGACCCCACCACCAAAGACATCTTTCCCTCCCCACCCTTATCTGCTTTTCAGAGGGACCACTCTCTCCGTGACTCCCTTGTCCGCTCCACACTCCCCT
>NC_063339.1:36197204-36214660 GCF_021869965.1 Rhincodon typus | reverse complement strand
CTTGACCTGTCCGTCCTCCCTGGACTGACCAATCCCCTCCCTAATTCTCCACCTACACTCACCTTTACTGGCCCCATCCCCGCCTCTTCGACCTGTTTGTTTCCTCTCCACCTATCCTCTCCTCTATCCATCTTCTATCCGCCTCCCACTCTCTCCCTATTTATTTCAGAACCCCCTTCCCCTCCCCCTTTTCTGATGAAGGGTCTAGGCCCGAAACGTCAGCCTCTCTGCTCCTATGATGCTGCTTGGCCTGCTGTGTTCATCCAGCCCTGCACCTTGTTGTCTCGGATTCTCCAGCATCTGCAGTTCCTACTATCTCTTATGTACTGTATGGTTCTATGATTTACATCAGTATTCTTGCAATCTGTCCTGATGAGTGCAAGACAAAAAGTTTCAATAAAATATGTATTTTTTCAGCAATGCTCAACTTTTGTATAATCAAATAACTATTGAACCAAAACTATCAAATATATTTTATATGACAGTTTAAAAAGATCTTAACATGAACAACAAAACAAAGCTTCAACATTTTCCTTTACAGATACTAAATCTCAGTGAACAATCACTCCAATTTTGACTCTTCATGTTTTACTAAGTCTTTCCAGTTTCTATGGCCTAGGAGTATCTTTCTGGTTCTGAAGACTTGGATTTCTTTTCAGTTGTAGTGTTATTGAAGTTTCACTTCAGTTCTGATGGCCTAAGCCTCTTTTCAGTTGTGACAGCTTGTAAACGTCTTCTCAAATTCTCATAGCTTGAAGAGTTCGTAAAGTTAAACTACACTTCTACTGGGGTAAAACAGTTCTTAATAACTGAAAGCCTGGTTCCTCTGAACTGAAATCTGATTCTGAACTGAATTCAAACTGTTGGTGGCCCTTAGTTTGTTTCCTTTGTTTGTCGTAAAATGTTCAACTTTGTAAATAGTTCTTACAACACAGATATCCTGCTAGGAACATAAGTTGTATGTTTTCTTGGTAATTATATCTTTAGGACACTGTTTCAAATGTCTTTCTGAACTCTTTATAACAAAAATTACCTTCTCAAAGTTGCAACCATGCATCAATTTTACCTTTACTTTAATAATCAAATGCCTAAATATATTGGACACCTTTACCACAATAGTTGTAAATAGTTATAATTAATTACTAGAATATTTACTGCAATGACTATACCTAAGAACATGAACAAATAGAATCTTTGTTTGCTTTTATATGAATAGACTGGATGATATTCTTCTTATCATTAGCATGTGATGACTACAAATGTGATGCCATTATTTAAGAAAGGGGCAAAGGATAAACCAGGAAACTACAAACATGTCAGCTCGACATCAATAGCGGGAAAACTAATGGAGGCCAGATTACAGGAAAAGGTAAATATACACTTGGAGAAAAACAAGATAAATCACATAGCTTTGTCAAGGGCAAGTCATGCCTGACAAATTTAGTTGAGTTCATGATGAGGTGATAACTGCAATGGATGAGGGTAGTGCAGTAGATGTTGTATACTTTGACTTTGAGAAAGCATTTGATATGTTGCCACATGACAGGTAGTTTAGCAAGTTAGAAATGTTTGGCATTAACGAGTCCTTGGCAGTGTGGATTAGAAGTTATCCAAACGAGAGGAAACAGAGGGTAGGTATAGATCGGCATTTCTCAGATTGGAGATGAGTTGAACATAATGTTCCCCAGCGATCAATGTTGGGGCCCTTACTTTTTCTGATTTATATAAACAATTTGGAGATGAATGTTGAGGGCAATATCTCTAAACTTGCAGATGGTACTAAGTTAGGGAGAATAGTAAGTTATGAGGGTGACACTGAATGACTTCAGACAGATATTGATAAGTTCACCAATTGAGCAGACACCTGGCAGATGAATTTCAAAGCAGAAAAATCTGTGCATTATGGTAGAAGAAACACAGAATGACAATATAGGCTCAATGGTACAACTTCGAGGGGAGTACAGAAACAGAGGGACCTTGGGGTTCAAGCGCAAAATTCTCTGAAGGTGGTCAGGCAAATTGAAACAGTTGTTAAGAAGTCTTATGAGATCCTTGGGTTTATAAATAGTGGCATAGAGTATAAAAACAAGGAAGTGATGTTACCCCTCTACAAATCATTGGCCAGACCGCATTTGAAGCATTGTGTTCAGTTCTGGGAACCTTATTTAAGGTAGTAGTTTTAATCCCTGGAGAGAGTTCAAACAAAATTTACTAGAATGATTCTAAGAATAAATGATCTTAGATAGAAGGAAAGATTAAAGAACTTATTGAGGTCAAAATTTTGAATAATTTTAGCATGCAAAATAAGGATATTCTGCTGTCACTAGTTAGTATGTCAGTAACTAGGGGTCACAATTTCAAGATTGTGAGCAAGGCGTGAGATGATGAGAAATTTCTTTACTCAGAGAGTTGTAAGGTTTTGGAGAGCACTGCCTGGAAGAGTGGTGGAAGTGGATTCCATTGGAGATTTCAAAAGAGAGCTGGATATATATTTGAAAGTGATGATTTAGAGGGCTATGGAGAATGGGACTAGCTGGGTATGTTTTTCAGGAGCTGATACAGACACAAAAAGCTGACTAGACTCTTTTTCTACTGTAAAATTCAATGATTCTATGATGACATAATGTTTATATCTATGGTTTCATTTTGCATTGAGACAATTTTAGACGATGATACCTCAACCCCCTGGGCACCATCCATCGGCTTCCTGCCCTCCCTCGACCTCTTCATCTCCAACTGCCTTTGTGACATCAATCGCCTGAATCTCTCTACCCCTCTCACTCACTCCAACCTCTCCCCCACAGAACATGCAGCCCTCCACTCCCTCCGCTCCAACTCCAACCTCACCATTAAATCTGCTGATAAGGCGGGGGGGAGCAGTGGTAGTATGGCGCACTGACCTCTACATTGCTGAGGCCAGACGCCAACTCTCTGACACCTCCTCCTACCAGCCCCTTGATTGTGCCCTCACCCTGATCACCAAACCATCATCTCACAGCCCATCAACAACCTCATCACTTCGGAAGATCTCCTGTCCACAGCCTCCAACCTGATCGTTCCCCAACCCCTTACTGCCTGTTTCTATCTCCTTCTCAAAATCCACAAACCTGACTGGCCCGGCCAACCCATTGTCTCTGCCTGCTCCTGCATCGCTGAACTCATTTCTGCTTACCTTGACGCCATTTTATCCCCCCAGTCCAGGAACTCCCCACCTACGTTTGGGACACTACCCACACCCTCCGCCTTCTCCAAGACTTCCCATTCCCTGGCCCCCAATACCTCATCTTCACTATAGACATCCAGTCCCTGTAACACCTGTATTCCCCCATGCAGATGGTCTAAAAGCCCTCCGCTTCTTCCTCTCCCGCAGGCCCAACCAGTCCCCCTCCACCAACACCCTCATCCGCCTGACGGAACTTATCCTCACCCACAACAACCTTTCCTTTTAACTTTTTTCACTACCTATAAACTAAAGGGGTGACTATTGGTGCCCACATGGGTCCGAGCTATGTCTGCCTCTTTGTAGGATATGTGGAACAACCCCTCTTCCGCTGCTATACTGGCCCTATCCTTCACCTCTTCCTCCGCTACATCGATGACTGTATCGGTGTTGCCACATGCTCCCATGAGGAGCTTGAAGACTTCATCCACTTCACCAACACCTTTCACCCTGACCTCAAATTCACCTGGACCATCTCTGAGACCTCCTGCCCCTTCCCAGAGATCTCCGTCTTCATCTCCGGTAACCGACTCAGCACTGACATCTATTTCAAATCCATCGACTCCCATAGCTACCTTGACAACACCTTCTCTCACCCACCATCTTGCAAAAATGTGATCCCATACTCCCAATTCTTCCACCTCTGCCACATCTGCTTCTGGGATGAAGCGTTCCACACCCGGATATCCCAGATGTCCTCCTTCTTCAAGGACTGTAACTTCCCCTTTCCTGTGATTCATAATGCCATCAACCACATCTCCTGCATTTCCCGCACTTCTGCCCTCACATCCCCTCTCACCCTCCAACAACAACAAGGATAGAGTCCCCCTGGTCCTCACAACCTCCGAATCCAACGCACCATCCTCTGCCACTTTCGGCACCAGTAATCCAACGCCACTACCAAAGAGATATTTCCCTCCCCACCTCTATCTGCATTTCATAGGGACTGCTCACTCTGTGACTCCCTTGTCCGTTCCACACTCCCCGCCAACCCCACCACTCCTGCTACCTTTCCCTGCAACCACAGGAAGTGCTACACTTGCCCCTACACCTCCCCTCTCACCTCCATCCAAGGCACCAAACAATCCTTCCATATCTGACAGGGATTCACCTGTAAGTCTTCTAACCTGGTCTACTGCATCCGTTGCTCTCGATGTGGTCTCCTCTATGTCAGAGAGACCAAGCACAGAGTCGGTGACAGATTCACAGAGCATCTGCGCTATGTTAGCTCCAATCAACACCGCCTTCCTGTTGCCAGCCATTTCAACTTCCCTTCCCATTCTCTTCATGACATGTCCATCTTGGGCCTCCACCAATGACACAATAAGGCCACACGAAAATTGGAGGAACAACACCTTATATTCTGCCTCGGGAGCTTACAGCCTAATGGCCTCAACGTAGAATTCACAAGCTTCAAAATCTGCGCCCCACCGGCCTCATTCCGTGTCCAACCTTCCCTCTCATCCCCACCTCCTTGACCTGACACAACCAGTCCCTTCTCACCTATCCACCCCACCCTTTCCACTGACCAATCTCCATAAGCCCTTACCTGCATCCACCTATCACAATCCCACCCACCTGCCCCCAGTCCCAACCCCCTCATTTATTTCTGAGCTCTCTTCCCCCTCCTCAGTCCTGATCCGAAACACAACTTTCCTGCTGCTCTGATGCTGCCTGACCTGCTGTGTTTCTCCAGCTCCACACTGTGTTATCTCTGACTCCAGCATCTGCAGTTCTTACTATCTCCTTAACAACTGTCCTGAGATGTTCCAATTTAGCTTATACTGGTCCCATAAAATCTGAACTTCAAAAAAGCTATATACTGAAGTCCAAGTAATAAGAAAGTTTCTGAAACTTACTGTGTGTTGGATTATGTAGGATTTCTCTCAGTTTACTGGCTAAACAATGGACAGCAAAAGAACTTCCAATTCCCAGAAGTATTAATTACATATATACCATTAGTGATTTTAATACTGGATTGACATATATCAACATAATTTGATTTTGTGCTTTATCAACATTCAGTTGTTTTCAAAAAGGAACAATTAGGAAACTGCTAAGCATGCAATTTCCTATATTTTGGAATCAATGATGATAACAATTCCTGTTCATAATTACACCACCAATTTCTTTTCAGAAAGAAATCCTCAACAATACTCTCTGGAGCTGGTGTGGCAAGAGACTTTAAGAGACCAATTAAAGTTGTTTCTATCCATCCAGCACTGCACACTTACTTTTCCAAAAATCAGATGCTTTACTTTACAAATTTAAGTCGTATAAAAGAACCAGTCTGACAATTTCTATCTTGCAGCAATTTCAGTCTCCCCAAAACAAGAAAAAAGCACTTACAAATTCCACCATGGGATTTGAAATGCTGGCATTTGCATAAACCTTTGACAGTTGCTAATTACTTTAAGTAAGTAATGGATGGTGTTTAACATGGACAATGTTATTACAAGTTACATGCATATGTTGCTTTCATTCAAGTTATAAAAACCGAAAGAACTGTGGATGCTGTAAATCAGGAACAAAAACAGACATTGCTGGAAAAGTTGAGCAGGTCTGGCAGCATCTGTGAAGAAAAACCAGAGTTAAGCGTTCAGGTCTGGTAACCCTTCCTCAGAACTGATGGTACATTGGAAAATTTTTTTATTATGCAGAAGATAGTGTGGGGGGAAGGGGTAAGGAGTAAACAATAGATGGAGATAGAGCCCAAAGAGAGAGAAGAACAGTTGAATAGACAAAGGAATGGATAATGATTTAGTTGGGAAGGTGAAAAGCTACTAATGGGGACAATTAGTAATGTGTGTAATAGCAGACCATGTGATAACAAGGCCTGGTGTGTGGGGGTTGGGTAAGGACATGTGAGAAGGTGCCTCAAGCCCTAAAATTGTTGAACTCGATATTCAGTCCAGAAGGCTGTAGAATTCCCAAGCAGAAAATGACGTGCTGTTCTTCCAGCTTGTGCTGAGTTGTGCTGGAGCATTGCAGCAAGCCTGAGATAGAGATGTCAGCCAGGGAACAGGATAGTGTGTTGAAGTAGCAGGCAACTGGAAGCTCAGGATCTTTTTTGTGAGCAGAACGTAGGTGTTCTGTGAAATGGTCACCCAGACTACACTTTGTTTCCTCAGTGTAGAGGAGACCACATTGTGAGCAGCGAATGCAGTAGACTAGATTCTGAGAAGTGCAGGTGACACCTGGAAGGTGTGTTTGGGCCCTGAGATAATGAGGAGGGAGTAAGTAAATGGGCAGGTGTTACACCTTCCATGGTTGCAGGGGAAGTTGCTGTGAGGCAGTAGGGGTGTTGAGAATGAAAGAGGAGTGGACCAGGGTGTCCCAGAGTGAATGGTCATTGTGGAAGGCTGACAGGAGAGGGGAGGGAATATGTGTCTGGTGCTGGCATCCCATTGGAGGTGGCGGAAATGGTGGCTAATGATCCTAATTGAAGCAGCTAACCTGGTACCATGTATATATTGGTTCTGGGTGGTTGCAACCTAGTTTTAGTTATTTGAAAACACTTTTGTTGAGCATTTGGTTGCACTTCAGCCTCACGCTCCTGAACTTTGGGCATCCAGTGTGGGAGGGTGTGGGCAAGTCAGATGTGCGGACTTTGCATATAAATTCATCAATGAGGAAACACGAGTGATTTACTGGTGGTGGTTAATAGATTAAAAAACACTCTGGGTGATTTGGTGATGGGAACAAAAACCAAATGTGTGTAAGACCACTTCTGGATATGAGAATCAAAGCAGCTAACTTGCAAGGGTTCTTATGGTGCAGTGCCAGAGACAAGAAACCTAGATTCAAGTCCCACTTGCTCAGGAGGTGTATCATAGCATTCCTAAACAGGTTGTGGCATTAAAAAAAACACAGCTAACTTGCCAGGTCCACGCTGTGGAAGGGGTCTTAATTTCCAACTGCCTTCCCCTCTTCAGTGGCTATGTTTGTGCCTAGGTATCCTTAGAGATGGAGCATGCTCTGTCCACCAAAACAGTTTCACTTCTGTGGAGATAACTTCACAGTGCTGCACAGGATATCTATGCTGCTAATTGAAGAAATGCTTAAGAAGTTGAACTTACAAGACGTAGCGAGTTAAGAGACAAATTTGTTGAGTTCACTATCGAGTACCAGTTCAGAGGAATCTGAGTTTCCTTTCAGGTGAATGACAGGTTAGTTTTGAGAAGTATGCAAGCTGTGAGAGTTTGTGTGGAAGTTTGTAAGTTGTCAGAACTGAAAAGGAATCCAGGCTTCTGAACTGGAAAGATATCTCTAAGCTCTCAAAATGTAAGGGTTAAGAAAGGAGTGACGCTTCACCAGGGATGAAAGTCTACAAAAGATATTGCTGGGAAAAAGGTTGATATTTTGTTCTATGTTTATGTTTAGATCTTTCTAAGCTGTTTTATGTACATATATAGTGAGGGTTTTGTTTGTTTTCTGCTTTTCTGTAATAAACTTGTGTTCCTTTGTTAGGGAGAATTCGTAGACTCGTGTGAATGTTTTCAGTGGCTAACTGCCACAGTAGCCAATTGCAAAAATTAAACATATGATCTCCTAAGCCAGGTTTCACTCTGGGATCTGACTTGTCCAATATTACCATCAGCTGGGCTCATAACAGAAAAATTAAAAAAGAATTTCTGCAAAATGATATAAGTCCCAATATGGAAAAATTGCATGTGCAGATCTGAGGTTTTGGTAATTCATTCTCCCACAGCTCTGTGTGTGGCACAAGAATTCAAAGTATTTTAAATAAAGACAGAAAAATATACAATAGTTAATGAACAACACTAAGTTTGATTTAATTTGGGATCAGGTTTACAAAACTTTGGCCATGGGATCATGGTGTTGGCCAGGGGATGTTTACACATAAAACAGCAATCTTTTGAACTGAAGTTACGTGAAACCCAGCCACTGGCTTGGTCTGGTTTGAACCAGATCAGTCCTGAGGGATGACATTGGGTGCAAGTCCTTATTTGGCGGAAGACTAATGAGGTAATCCTAATGGTGTCCTTCGAGTGAGCCTGTAATGGAAAGACACCGGCTCGTCAGATGAGCTAAGAATGAACAAGGACAAGATATCTGGAAGATAAAGAGAAAAGCTAAGAATGACGGATTTTGGTGTGCCAGCAGCAAAAACTCTGGAGATTTTGTGAAGTTGTGGACCCCATGCTTGGAAGCGTGGAGATAACCCTGAACCTTTGGAGAAATTGCCTGGCCAGCATGAACTTCTATTCTTGCATATTAACCTTTATTTTTGTTAACTATTCAGGAGGGAATGTCATGGAAACCAATGGGGTTATGTTTAGTTTCTAGCCTTGTATGAATTGCAGCCTGCTGTTAACTTTTTCTTAACTAAACGGTGTGAATTGTATGTCCATTTTAACTAATCTAATAAAGTTAGTGAGGTTCTAAGGAAGAGTCTGTGCTGAGGAAGGGTCAGTGGACACGAAACGTTAACTCTGATTTCTCTCTACAGATGCTGCCAGACCTGCTGACCTTTCATAGTAATCTCTATTTTTGTTTCTAATAGAGTTAGTGGTTAGTTGATACAGATTTAACTCTTTCCGTCTTTGTGCTGAGCCAATAACAGTTGTTGAAGGTGGTAACTGGGCTACAGTGGATTGCTGCCTGTGAAATCCCTTATTTATGGTCCAAAGCAGAGGCCTATCACAGTAATTCATCAAGAGAGCACTATTGGTTTTGCTGTTCCTACTTGCCATAAAATGGTACAGAAATCATGCTGGAAAGAGTTTATGAATGAACAAAGTATCCAGTGTCATATAATAAGTTTTCAGATTGAAGATTTGAGAATTTCTTTTGCTCATTTACCCCATAACTGTTGATTGAAATACAAACAATGAACTGGCTTCTTATTGCACATTAATGAATGCAACCAGTGCTGACAGGGGCCAAAATTGTAAATTCCCGTCACCATTTACAGCCAGCTTGCACTGCCATGGAATTGGAGTCAGAGAGGTTTAATCTCCATATTTAAGGACTTGTATAATGTATTAGAGGCTGGACAGCTAATGTTCGTTAAATTGGTTCCTATGATGAAAGGATTATCCTATGATAAAAGAATGAATAAATTGGGCCTGTAGGCCTGTATTTTATGGAGTTTAGACAATTACGATGCACAGATGTGGCCCAAATTTTTGTTACCCTATTAGAGGAGCAGAGCCCAGAGAAATCCCAGCTCTGCAAACCTGACCTTCAAAAATGACCAAACATCAGAATTTCAGCCACCTGGATTGCAAGTTGGGCCAGGCCTCAGTTCCCAAGATGGGCTGGTTGGAAATCCTGCCTCAGGAATCCAGCACAGTGTTCAAATTTTAAACATAAAAATTAAAACAGAGAACACCCCTCCTGCTGTCACCTTTTACTCTCCTCACTCATCTTGTGCTATCAGTGTCAAACTATACCCTTGCAAACTCATATCATCTATACCAACCTATGTTCTTGCATCCACCTCTTATGAATCCTCATGCCCTATATGCCCCCAATTATTCTCACTACTTTGATTCCTATGCCAGCTCAATGTCAACTCATACCATCCACCTATCACCCTTTGCTCTTCCTCCTCCATGCAGCCCTTAATGATGCTCAATATGTGTTCAGTTATATGAGTTTCTGAGGGGCATCAAAGGGAGCTTGGAGCCAACACTGTATATGAACTTCAATTTGCAAACTAGAAATTGTTAAATAACATGTCCTTTAAGAGATTGGATGATCACACTGAAAAACCCAAATAATAAGTTGAATAACTATCACATTTTATTTATTGTTGAAGCACCAGAATACAGCCAGTGACTATGTGATCAAACCTTCCAATATGCTTCCAACAAAGAATATATTGCAGAAAATTGTTTAAATGACACATTATTTTACATATGCATTAGAAAAAAAACAAAAACAAAGATTTTTAATACTGTATAAGTAATGTTAGAACACAAGCTTGCAAAATTAGATTTTGCATCTGACATAGCAATTGTTGTTTATATTGGAAATTTTAAGTACAGTACATGCATACTTCACTTCTGGGTATATTTGGAAACTACACAAACATTTTTTACTTCTTTAAAACTCTGTGCAGAAACATTTATGTAGCTGTATTTATATACTTTACCTGAAGGACAGTTGAAGAAAAGTAACATTAATTATAACACAGGTATTATTTAATGCTGTCACAGGTGGCAAAATACCAACAATTTAAATACAGTAGCCCAAAATAACTGTTCACAGTATCAGCAAATATTTATGACGGTCACCTGGCTTTTCCCTTCCTACTGTTTACTGTGGTTATTAAACCATTTAAATTTTGCTACAATACAGTATAGCAGAATTGTTGACAGTTCACTCTCTGGTACTATCAATAGTTATTTCTAAGTTATTGTTTTCAAAGAAGCTCATTAGCTCCAAACATAATCAGTATTTTAAAAAAAATACAGCTATTGCTGTCTTATTATCATGTCACAAGACACTCAATAATTGTACCTCACCTACTAAGATGTGTCACCTGGTGATCTGTGACAATTGACCTAGAAAATTATAAACTTCATAATCCAAATTGTGAAAATTGTTTGTATTTAAAATACTTTGTCTTGTGGTTCCAGTCTTATTTACATGCCGATCATGTCAAAATGTTTAATCTATGATCCAGTTGAACAAGACTACATAAAGTCTACCAGTAATTGACTGATAAATATTTACTTCTTTGTAAATATTCCACCTCATGTTACATCAAAAAAAACCTTTAAAAGAAGTCCAGATTTTTGTAACAGAATTCTCTGTCAATGCTGAAATTGTGAGAGTTGAAATAAGCCACAAGGTGCATCAGTATCATTATAGAGTCAAAAATAACCTGACATTTTTTGTATAACTATGGAGTATATGGTATAATGGTGGAAACAATCACATTCATCTACTAGGCTCAAAACTTTCACTGTAAAAGTTGCATGCAGTTTAAAATCTCATCCCAGTGGGCAAGGACACACTGTCCAACATTATTCTCAACTGGCACTTTTAAATTTCAAATAGACTGCTATGTTTACTTATGGGTGGCACAGTGGCTCAGTGGTTAGCGCTGCTGCCTCACAGCACTGGGGACCTGAGTTTGATGCCAGCTTCGGACGAGTGTCTGTGTGGAGTTTGCACATTCACCCTGTATCTGTGGGTTTCATCCCACAGCCCAAAGATATGCAGCTGAGGTGAATTGCCACACTAAATTGTCCGTAGTGTCCAGGGATGTGTAGGCTAGCTGGATTAGCCATGGGAAATGCAGAATTACAGGGATATGGTAGGAGGGCTGGTCTGGGTGGGTGCTTTTCAGAGGATCAGTATGGACTTGATGGGCTGAATGGCTTGCTTCTATACTATAGGGATTCTATGATCTAACAACAAAGACTCAATTTCAAAGAATAATCTGATAATTGTTTTTATGCTCAGGTCCATGAGATCACAATAACCACAGCCATTGCAAAATCAATTATCAGATGGGAATCATGATGCTTCTTTGTTACAGAGCAAGTGACCATGGCTATAAGCATAATTCTCTCATCCCACTCAGCCTTACACACTATAAGAAAAGAAAATACAAACTTCAAAACTTATCATGGAAGTTGCGAGTGTTTAACCTCATTTAATTAATTAAAAAACCTGACATAAAAACACTAGTCTTACTTATTGTAATCATGAATCTACCAGATGGTTGGAGAAACCCATCTTGTTTATCAGCCGTCAGGGGTGGAAATCTACCATCCTTACTAAGTCTGACCAGCAGTCAGTTCAGACCCCTGGCAAGATTGTTGACTATTAACTTCCCTCTGAAATGGCATGGCAAGTGATTCAGTTCAAAGGCAATTAGGAATGGGCAACAAACATTGGCCTTGTCAGGAATAAGCACGTCTTATGAAAATGTAAATAAAAAATTTACAAAGAAGCTTTGAGTGGACTATATTCCTGACATTTCAGAATGATTTTTCCTTCTGTACAAACGTTGTCTTGAATTTGAACCAGTGTGGCTTTCAGACCCAATCAGGACCTCATATTATAGCACTTGTTCTGTTTCATGTCAGCCTGTCTCTCCTGTCTATTATTAGTCAGACAGACTATTTCTCGTCCACTGCTCCTCCAACTACTCAAGAGCAGAATCAGTCAACATGATTTGGTAATGATACGCACCATTGCTGCCACTTTGTTTTAATGAATAATGGTGTCAAAGCAGCAGCAGAATCCAAACTAACAGTAGAATGTCAATATATCTCACCTTGTCTACAGCACGCTATCCCTAATTCTAATGTGCAACTGTAAGTTAGAGATAAATTCATTCTGACATTTGCATTTTAACACATATAAGACCCGGAATGTTCAATGACAATGTAATGAGAAATCCCTAAAGTAGTAAAGTTATTTCAGATCTGCTAAGGACATGATAGGTGCTCCATAAAATGCAAGTACTTACGTTTCTAATTAGGCAATCAACCACAGGCTGGTGGGTGTGTCAGAACAGGAAAAGTTCTATTATATAAGTGTGACATGACAACTGCGCTATATCCAACATTGATGTGTTTGTTTACGAAAATAAATCATTCTTTTGATGGTTACCAGATGATTTCTAGAGAGCCTTAAGTAAGGTAGGATTGGAAAAGAGTTTCCTCATCATGGAAGAGTCGGAGTTACTCATTGGTGTGTTGAGAATGTTCAGAATCTTCTTTTCATCTGATTTTTTCACGCTGACTTTCATGTGCAAGATGGCTCTAACATGTTCTTTTCTGCAGAGAATGAACCATTTGATTAGGATGAATAGCTCAAAAGAGTTTCATTGCAGCAAAAACTACATTTACAGTCTACAGAAAACTGAAGAATAATTATTCTCTCCAGCACATGACAATCTATGGTCAGTAGTTATCTGCATATATGTGTGAATTGCTAACCTAACTACCAAAAATTCTAGAAGTGAATCATACAATGATAATAAAATCTTAATTGGTTGCATCCTTGTGCATAAACGTGAATCAGAAATCTCAATTTTGGAACTTGTCTTCTTTGAATTTTTCTGACAATCATGTGTGGCACTGCATTTGAGAAATTTCTATGCGAGCTGCTGGTGAAACAACATCAGCTACTCTGTAGAAACATTGCTGTCTATGTTGATTGATACCACACGAGTTTAATCACTTTCACTCTGATAATGCCATTGTTTTAAAGCAACTGATACATGTCTTTGATTGTACTAATTGCAGAAACTTCTTAAAAATCATTTTAGTTTGTATCCCGCCATAGGATTGCCAACTAAATGCGTATCAAATTCTAAGGTCTCAAGTACTCGAAATATGAAGCAGATATTTTATGTCACCGCTGCGAAGTGGCTGCAGGACCCCTTTGAAACAAATGATATGCCCAGACTGAGAGGCTTGAGTCAGAAGTCTGCAATTGTGGCAAGTGATTCACCATAGTTTTGCAAACATGGAAAATCTAAGCTCATTCATGCAGAACTTAATACAGACTTTATCTGTAGCCTTACTGCACAGCACTAACTCCAATCATTACTATGACATCAGGAGACCAATGCTAATGAGTGTTAGACAGCATGTGAAAATCAACACCATGCAAACCTTTGAATGCGAAAGGAACTTTATGAAGTTACAATAGACTATTTGCATACAGGCCATTTGCATACCAAAAAGAATCATGCCCTATTGTGCATTAGTCAGTTCACAGAGATTTCCAAACATTGCTAATGTGCTACAGCTGTTGTATAGCATCTGAAAGTTGGCATGACTGCATCTTCTGTCATTTAGTTAACTCCAGAAAAATGCTGTAAACATTTATGAACAATTTGATCGGTTTGTTTTGCCAAATTGGGCGTGGAATGCCCTGCCTGCAGAAGTAGTAGATTCGCCAACTTTAAGGGCATTTAAATGGTCATTGGATAAACATATGGATGATAATGGAATAGTTTAGGGTAGATGGGTTTCAGATTGGTTTCACAGGTCGGCGCAACATCGAGGGCCGGAGGGCCTGTACTGCGCTGTAATGTTCTATGTTCTATTAAAAATCAGTTTAGAATGTCTCAAAGCAGCCATAATATCCGAAACTGATTGTGTGCTCAGTTCCTGCAAAGATTCTTTGCTGGATTTGATTGTTAGAATTTTCTAAGAAAAGTAGGATATAACAAGAAATTGCATTAAAATGCCATTTGATTGATATTGATTGTAATGTGGCAATGTCACGTAAAGTAGTTTTCTAGTTTTGTGAATTAGGCTTTTTTGATATTATGTTTAACTCCACTTACTGTATATTGAATGCATAATCTTAGGATTTGGCTGAAAATATTATCATAACATCACTTTTTAATAAACACAGAAACATTTTATCCTTACACTTGTATGTTTCAAAAAATACAAATGTCGATTAAAAATGATCAGGTCGACTACAAAATCTAAACACTGAAAAGAATACTTAAAAATCTTCAAAATCTTCTTGTTACGATTAAATACTTTGAAAGTTTGTTTTTTTTTGGAAAAACGATAAGTTAATTAGTTAGAGGTTCAGACATATTGTATTTTTGAGTTTTGTAGCGGTATTTTCAAACTGTTCTTACCCAATATCTGGGAAATCTCGAAAGAGTGCAGCTACTTCAACCACAATTGCATCCACATCTTTCAGTCTGATGATTTCAGCTATTTTAAGGAGGGCTGATTTGAGAATGGTATCTGCAGATCCCTGGTTAAATGGAAAAGAAAAGCAATTCTCTTGTTAGTGATTTTAAAAAAGAAATTATATGACAGTCGTGACAGAACAGTTATCAATGTGTCTTGATGATATGATGAATTGTAATGGGCGCACTCAAATGATTTGTAACCATTACCCAAAACCTGAGATAAAGTTACAATGATCAACTCATCCTTTTGCTTATTAATAACGGTACACTGCCAGATTTACTCTTTGTTGCAACACACATGGAATGTAACAGCAATCTTGTCAATTCTGTCATGGTACCCAACCAGCAGCTGGAAGGAAGTCACCACCACAGAGCCTGAAAAGCGAACATTTGCTTGCAGGCTCCAGGCAGTGTCTCGTGTCCAAAGGTCCAGTGTATAATAGAGGAAGCCAGCATTGGGAAATGGGAGGGCTAGGAGGTGACTCTGGTAGTCCTATGGAAATGAATACTTCCTCATTTCCCCATGATATACTCCATCTATTCGAGTTCAATTAGTAAACCACTCTATTGTCCTTTATAGCTGCTTTATGATGGCCTCGATCAATCCTGTTTATCTTTGTATCACCAGCAAATTTGAATACATTACATCCATTTCCCTAGATTGTAAACAGTTAAGGCCTGAGCACTGAACCTTGTATTACTCCATTACTAACATGCTGCTTTTACAGAAATGACCTGTTTATTCCTAATTTGTTTTGTGTTCAATCCTCAATTCATAATAATAGATTATTTGCAATTCCACAATCCCTTATTTTGTGTAACAACATATTTTATTTTGTACCTTGAATACATTCTGAAAATCCAAATGTACTACGTACATTGGTTACCCTTCATCTAATCTGCCAGTTAAGTAAATCAAAAATAGTAACAGATTTGTCAAACACTGTTTTCCTGTCATAAACCCTGCTGGTATGATGAATTCTTCAAGTGCCCTATTATGGCTCCCTTAACAATAGATCCTAGCATTTCCCCTATTATTTATCTCAGGCTTTTTGGTCATTAATTTTCATTTCTCATTTCTCTAACCTTTCTTGAATAGCTGGCTTACATTTTCTAACTTCAGTCCATGGGGGCCACTTCCAGAACGTTGAGAAAATGTCAGAAGTTCAAAATTGATGTATCCCCTGAAATGACTCTTCAGAGGCTGGCATCCCATCATCAATCACCCTTTATTTACAAATGCATAGCCTTGAACAATAACACTGCCTCTCATTGAATCAGGCATTCAGTGGTTCAAAATCCCAGACATTTATCCTTTTATGTCAGCCAGGGCTCCCTGATTGGACTGGTTTAACAGATCCAATCATATTCTATGAGGGCCAGCTGGCTGACCTTATCACAATCACTACAACCCCAGTCTCCAGAGGCATGTCATGTACAATCCTGGGGTACAGACCATCAGAATTTAGTTGTATTGATTTCATCAATTTGTTTTTCTGTAGTAGAAACTACAGAAGGTGGTATAGGCCAGACCATCACGGAAGCCAACCTTTCATCCATGGACTCTATTTATGCGGCTTGCTGCTGCGGAAAGGCTACCAACATCATCAAAGGCCCATCGCAGCCTGGTAGTGATCTCCTATAACCTCTTCTGTCAGGCAGAGGATACAGAAGCCTGAACACAAGCACAAGCAGGTTCAGGAAAAGCTCTTCCCGGCTGTTATTAGACTGACAAATGGACTCTTTAGCCTCAAATGCTGATCTTGCTAACATCGATCTCACCTAGTACACGTCCTGTGCAATGTAACATGTATGCCTCTGTCTAAGTCTTTTTGATCTATACATCCTTGCTTACTATGATCTGCCCGTACTGCTCGTAAGCAAAGCTTTTCACTGTACTTCAGTCACGTGACAATAAATCAATCAACTAATCAATCAATCAACGTGGGACCTTGTCAAAGGCCTTACTAAAGTCCATGTAAACCATGTCAACTGTACTATCCTCATCAATATTCAGTCACCTTTTCAAAAAACTCAATTAAATTGGTCAGACAGCATTTCCCTCCAACAAATCCGTGCTGACTATCCCTGATCGATCACTGCCTTTCCAAGTGTTGATTAATCCTGTCCTTCAGAATTTTTTCCAATAATATCAGGCTAACTGGTCTGTAATTACCTGGCCTATCCCTGCTGCCCTTCTTGAACAAAGGAACCACATTAACTATCCTCCAGTCACCTGGCACTTCACCTATGACCAGTAAAGTATTAAATACCACCTCTAGGGCCCCTCTAATCTCCTCTCTTGTTTCCCATAGCAGCCTGGGATACATCTCACCAGGCTCTGGGGATTTGTGCACCTTTATGTCTGCTAAAATATCTAATACCTCCTTCCTATTAATCTTAATGCATTCACCATCCCAACTCAAATCCCTGGCTAGAATTTCTTTCTCCGCTGTGAATGCAAATGAGAACTATTCATTTAAGATCTCACCCACATCCATTAGCTCTATGCGCAGACTGCCCTTGGTCTCGAATAAGTACCACCTTTTTCCTGGTAATCCTCTTACTCTTAATACA
>NC_063339.1:36182157-36196704 GCF_021869965.1 Rhincodon typus | reverse complement strand
TACGGAGGGAATTCCAGGTCTTTGACCCGGTCACAATGAAGGAACGATGACATATTTCCAAGTCAGGATGGTGAGTGGCTTGGAACTTGAAGGTGGTAGTGTTTCCATATGTCTGCTGCCCTTGTCCTTCTAGATAGAAATAGCAGTGGGTTTGGAACGTGCTGTCTAAGGATTTTTGGTTAATTTCTGCAGTGCATCTTGTAGGTAGCAGCACTGTGTACTACTGAGTGTCACTGGTGGAGAGAGTGGATGCTTGTGGATGTAGTGCCAATCAAGTGGGCTGCTTTGTCCTGGATGGTGTCAAGCTTCTTGAGTGTTGTTGGGGCTGCACTCATCCAGGCAAGTGGGAAGTATTCTGTCACGCTCCTGACTTGTGCCTTGTGGATAGTGAGCAGGCTTTGGGGAATCAGGAGGTGAGTTACTTTCCACAGCATTCCTAGCCTCTGACCTGCTCTTGTAGCCACTGCATTTATGTGGTGGGTCTAGTTGAGTTTCTGATCAATGATAACTCCCAGGATGTTGATAGTGAAGGGTACAGTGATGGTAGCACCATTGAATGTCAAGGGGTGGTGCTTAGATTGTCTCTTATTGGTGATGGCCATAGCTTGGCATTTGTGTGACATGAATGTTACTTGCCACTTGTCAGCCCAAGCCTGAATAATGTCCAAATCTTGTTGCATTTGAACACAAGCTGCTTCATTGTCTGAGGAGCCATGAATTGTGCTGAACATTGTGCAATCATCGGTGAACATCCCCACTTCTGATCTTATGATGGATGGAAGGTCGTTGATGAAGCAGCTGAAGATGATTGGGCATAGGATACTACCCTGAGGAACTCCTGCAGAGATGTCTTGGAGCTGAGATGACTGACTTGCAACAACCACAACCATCTTCCTACTTATGACTCTTTAACCAACAGAGGTTTTTCTGCTGATACCCATTGATTCCAGTTTTGCTAGGGCTCTGTAATGCCATGCTTGGTCGAATGCAGCCTTGATTTCAAGGCCTGTCCATCTCACCTTACCTTTGGAATCCAGCTGTTTAGTCATGTTTGAACCAAGATTGTAATGAGATCAGGAGTAGAGTGGCCCTGGCGGAATCCAAACTGGTTGTCACTGAGCAGGTTACTTCTGAGCAGGTGCTGCTTGATAGCACTGTTGATGACACCTTCCATTACTTTACTGATGATCGAGAGTAGACTGATAGGGTGGTAATTGGTCGGGTTGGATTTGTTTTGCTTTTTATGTACAGGACATATATGGATAAGGTTACACATTGTTGGGTAGATGCCAGTGTTGTAACTGCACAGGAACAGCTTGGCTAGGGGAGTGGCAGGTTCTGGAGCACAAGTCTTCAGTGCTTTGCCAGAATGTTGTCAGGGCCTGTAACCTTTGTGTATCCAGTGCCTCCAACCATTTCTTGATGTCACGTGGAGTGAATCGAATTTGTTGAATACTGGTATCTGTAATGCTGGGGACCACTGGAGGAGGCCGAGATGGATCATCCACTCAGCACTTCTGGCTGAAGATTGTTACGAATGCTTCAGCCTTTATCTTTTACATTGATGTGCTGGGCTGTTCCATCATTAAGGATGGGGATATTTGTGGAGCTTCCACATCCTCTGAGTTGCTTAATTGTTCATCACCATTCACGACTGGATGTAGCAAGATTGCAGAGCTTAGATCTGATCCGTTGAATGTGGGATCGCTTAGTGCTGTTTATCATTTGCTGCTTATGTTGTTTGGCATGCAAGTAGTCCTGTTCGGTGGCTTCGCAAGGTTGGTACCTCATCTTCAGGTATGCCTGGTGCTGCTCCTGGCATGCCCTTCTGCACTCTCCATTGAACCAGGGTTGATTTCCTGGCTTGATGGTAATGGTTGAGTGGGGGATATGCTGGGCCATGTGGTTACAGAATGTGCTGGAGTACAACTCTGCTGCTGCTGATGGCCCACAGTGCCTCATGGATGCCCAGTCTTGAGTTGCTAGATCTGTGCGAAGAATGTGCTATTTGGCACGGTGATAATGCCACACAATTCAAGGGAGGTTATCCTCAATGTGAAGGCAGGATTTTGTCTCCACAAGGACTGTGCGGTGGTCACTGTTACCAGTACATGGACAGATGTATCTGCAGCTGGCGGATTGGTAAGTGAGATCAAGTATGTTTTTCCCCTTTGGTTCCCCCACCACCTGCTGCAGATCCAGTCTAGCAGCTATGTCCTTTAGGACCTGACCAGCTCGATCAGTAGTACTACTGCTGAGCCACTCTTGGTGGTGGACATTGAAATCCGCCACCCAAAGTATTTTTCGTGCCCTTACCATCCTCAATGCTTCCTCTAAATCTTGTTCAAACTGGAGGAGTACTGATTCATCAGCTGAGGGAGGACAGTATGTGATAATCAGCAGGAAGTTTCCTTGCCCATGTTTAACCTGAAGCCACGAGACTTCATGAGGTCCAGAGTCAATGTTGAGGACCCCCAGGGCAAATGTCTTCTGACTGTATACCACTGTAATGCCACTTCTCCTGGGTTGGTCCTGCCGGTGAATCCGGACAGTTCCAGGGTTGGTGATGGTGGTGTCTGGGACGTGGTCCGTAAGGTATGATTCCGTAAGTTTGACTGTGTCAGGCGGTTGCTTAACTAGTCTGTGAGACAGCTGTCCCATTTTTGGCACTAACCCCCAGATGTTAGTGAGGAGGACTTTGCAGGATCAACAGGGCTGTTTCTGACATTGCCTTTTCTAGTGCCTAGGTCGATGCCTGGTGATCCATCTGGTTTCATTTCTTTGAGACTTTGTAGCGATTGGTACAACTGAATGGCTTGCTGGGCCATTTCAGCAGGCAATTGAGATTTGAGCACATTGCTGTGGTTCTGGAGTCACATGTAGGCCAGACCAGGTGAGGATGGCAGATTTCCTTCCCTGAAGAACATTAGTGAACCAGATGGATTTTTCTGACAATCGGCAATGGTTTCTTGACCATCGTTAGATTCTTAAATCTAGATTTTTTTAAAAAAAAATTGAATTCAAATTCCATCATCTGCCATGGCGGGATTCGAACCTGTGTCCCCAGAAAATTATCTGGGTCTCTGGGATTAATCCGCCTAGCGATAATACAACTAGGCCATTGCCTTCCCCAACTTCATTGGTTTCAGCAAGTGATTTGATACAGATGCCATCCTTGTTTATTTTACTAAGGAGATTTTCACATGTATTTATATATTTCAATCATAAATTGCAAAAAATCCTAATTTTCTTTGCTTATTTGAAGATCTCATATAAACCCAGTTCTGCAGTTCCAGGAAAATCTGTGCTGGGATTTATTCAAAACCAAGTAAAAGCCATTAAGGTAGCTTTACATGTTTTTGGGGCAGGGTTGGGGTTGCATGGATAGATGTCATTAGGGGTGTGATGATACTATGGCTTTAAGAGATGTATTTTGGCCTGATTTCTTTTTTTAATGCAGGGAGGGTTGAAACAGAGGCATACAGTGGTCTGATCAAAGACACTAAAGTAAACAGCTAGTGAGGCCTTGGGTTTTTTTTTAAGTTGGAACAATAGAAACAGCCTGAATGGGCGAGGTCAAGTTCTCACAGAACCAGGATTTTAAGTTTAGCTTTCAGTAGCAGTTGCTGGGATCTTGAAGCTGGATGCGGAAGCTCTTATTTCTCTCTGTTACAGCTAAAAGCTGGGGTTCCCTTCCCGCTGCTAGACTTGCATGTAAGACAATCTATTTTACTGACTTTACCTTTGGCAAGGGTGTGCTTATCAGATATTACTATACTGGAACAGTTTATGAGTAGTTTATTATTTTGTTAAGTATTTTGATAAAGTTACAGTTAAGTTACAGTCAACTATTTTATTTTGTCTGTATTTTAACTATAGCAAATGAATAAAGTGTACTTTGCCTCAAGCCTGATAGTTTGACCAATTGAATTGCACCCTGAATGCAACGCCTTGCACTTCCCTTTAAAATAATAGAAAGTTACTGTCTAGGCCATCTTCTTGGCATGTTTTGAGGGTGGTTGATCTGATTCATAACAAGGGACGCAAATAATTATGATGACCCCTAGCATAACACTGAATAAAAGTTGACTTAGTTGTAGGAGGCATAAATTCTGAATAATAGATCAAATTTAAAGGTATGGGTTAGCTGTGCAAGTTTAAAGTCTGAGGAGAATTTGCAAGGAAAGAAAAGTTATTTTAATCATTGTGAAGATTGGTCTTGACCAATTTACTTAGACGAGCAACTATTAACAAGTAAAATTCGCTTTTGAGAAACCCATCCCTACAAGGTAGACTATTCATTACCACTGTTCCCGTTGCACCAGTTTCATATGGGTGAGAAGGACGCCAGTTGCAAAACCTAAATTTATAGAATGTTTGAAGTTTTAATGAGAATTGCTCTGATCAGTATTGCAGATCCAAAAAAACCTTAGCAATTTTTCTGGTTGCAAAATGCAGTACATTGAGCCAGGCTACATACTTGGTTTCACAAGCTGACCTTAATTTCTGAGAGGTTCTATGCTGCTAGTGGAGTTGTGCATAGACGGCAGACTCTTTTTCAGCCTCTACTGGAAGAAATGTGTCAGTGAACAATTTGAATTACCGGAGATTCACTGGAGTTAAATGACTTTCTTAGGATGTTATTGTTAAAGCTCAACGTTATAGTGATTTTATTTTGAATAAGTGTATTAGACTTTAGTTACATGGCTAGATTAGCAAAGCTGAGGCTATTCTCCAATCAAGAGTGATTGGGATGGAACAGGTTGGGGAAACTGTTCTCATTGTCAGACCAGTTAAAAGGATATCAATTTAAGATGGTTGATAAAGAGATAGAGCTGATATGAGCGAATATATTTTCATGCAGTAAGTGATTAGGATCTAGAAAGCACTCCTAAAAGTATGCAATTCTGGAATTGTTTTCCTTAAAGCAGAGAAGGCTGAGGGGGAGTCTAAGCTCGTTCCCGCCTCCTTGACCTGTCCATCTTTTCTCCCACCTATCTGCTCCTCCCGCCTCACTGACCAACCCCCAACCCCACTTCCTACCTACTAGCCTCATCCCCGCCTCCTTGACCTGTCCGTCTTCCCTCAACTGACCAACCCCCCTCCCAACTCCCTACCTACACTCACTTTTACTGGCTCCACCCCCGCCTCCTTGACATGTCTGCCTATCTGCTCCTTTATCCACCTTCCATCGTCGCCTCCCCCTCTCTGTATTTATTTTAGAGTCCCCTTCCCCTCCCCCATTTCTGAAGAAGGGTCCAGACCCGAAACGTCAGCTTTCCTGCTCCTGTGATGCTGCCTGGCCTGCTGTGTTTATCCAGCTCCACACCTTGTTACCTTAGAATAGCTGGATGTTTGATGACCAGCATGAACATGATAAACACTCTTTCAGTGCTGTGAAAACTGTGACTCTGTGGTATGCTGTAAGATTGCCATTGTTGAGCACTGTGCAGCATTGTAACACTAGAGGGCTTTGAGGGTGAAGCAGTGCTGTAATGGTATTGTCACTGATTTAATAATCCTAAAACTCCTCAGGTTAATGTTTTGATATGCTGATATTTGAATTCAATAGAAAATCTAGAGGAAAACAAAAGCTACATGTATCTACATGATTTCTGATGAAGGGTCTAGGCCCGAAACGTCAGCCTTCCTGCTCCTATGATGCTGCTTGGCCTGCTGTGTTCATCCGGCTCTACACCTTGTTATCTCTACATGTATGTACTGTTGATTTGCCACATAAAAGTGCATAGACAAGGTGGTGGTCAGCTTGCCAGAAGACCTTAGCTATCTCTGTTCTTGAAGCTGAGACATCTGGAGATAATTGGTGTGCATTCTGATGTTCCAGTGTTCTTCAATGATGATGGTGTGGTTCAGTTCCTCCGAAATTCCATCCCCTTGATAGGTTCCAGCTATCAATCTTGTGGCCCATGTTGTGCCAGTAAGCTCTCACCTGGTGAATCCTCTCCTCCGCCACCCAAGGTTGCAAAAAGATTGGGTGTATGAAGCCCATTGTAGATCCATAAATTGAACTGTGAGAAAGTGGTAAGAAAGAATACTAGGGCAGTTACAGCTGATCACTGGGTTTCCATGGCATTCCAATCAGCCACAACCAGAATTTGTCTCATTCCGCCGTGGCTCCCTCTCAGAGCAACCTGATCTGTAATAAGTTTCCTAATAGCACCTGATCTCCAGAAAGGTAGCAGATTCTTAGCAGCCCTGTTGATGGACACCAACAGTGAGATCTTGCAGCTGCTCTGCCCTCAATACCACTTTGCTGACTTGTCATCTTTGGCACAGCTGTCTCCCCTGGATACATCGAACAAGACCACTTCAATGATGGATCCCTCTCTATAAGCCATTTGTGGCTCCCTTCAGCCTACTATTTGTTGCAGTCCCCAAATGTGCCACTGCCTTGGTGTGCTGCTGCTTCACAAGCAGACCACAAACCCCACCCTTTGACCAGACCAATTGCTATGCTATTTGAGGACCTGAGCATCATATTCTGCACTCCCATCTTAACCATTGCATTCCCTTCCCCTGCTAACCTTCTCTGTACTGCTGATTTAGACAAGGATTAGACCTCAACTCATATTAAAAGATTGAACGACCTCACTGGTGCATGCCTTTTTTTTTAAAAAGAACTATTTTAGAAACAGAATGTATGAGTTTCATTTGCACCATTGACTAAATCTTGGAAGGTGGGACTGAATCTGGTAGTGATTCCCAATGAATAATTATTCATGTTATGCAAAGGTATTAAAAATGGGAAACTGTCAGTAGCAAACAGCATGAGGCCTGACATGCCACAAACATACTACCGACTTAATCTCTGCAATTTAAAAGACTATTAGCAAATCACAATTTCAACTCCTGTCTAATTCAGTCTCTCTGTACACCATTTTTCTTACTATTGTGTGCTCCAGGCAGTCAGTTCCCTTTCCCTACAGTGTGCAAAACCTCACATCACAAATGCAGATTTGTACAGCCTTCAGTTTCCTATATTCTGTATTTGACGCTGTCCATTGATTTCCACATTCCACTGCCCTCCATGGTCTTTTTTTGTGTTTCAATAATCTTTTATAACCTCCCCTTACTTTCGTTGCTGTAAATATTTGAGCTGTTTTGCTATCTAGTGATGGGCAATAAATGCTGGTCTAGCATCCCACATCCTGCAAAGGCATTCATAAAAAGGTATAAACTTTGACCAAGGCAAGTCCATGCTATATAAACTTTTTTTTAAACTGAAAAACTTGTGTTTTGATTGTCACTTTTCAGAACCACCAGATGTCTCAACATGCTTTATAGTCAATTAAGTACTTAAGAAGTGTGGTGTCTGTTTGTAATTAGGAAACAAGACGATCAATATGTGCTCAACTAACTTCCACAAACAGTATAGAGCTAATGACCAGAATTCTTTTTATGTGTGATGTTAATTGAGGATTAAGGAGGAATTAGGGAATATTGGTAACTTCCTTGCTGATCTTAAAGTAGTGCCGGAGTCTTTTGCGTTCACCAAGATGTCAGATGAGATACAGATTCAAGTTCATCACCTATGGATCATCCTTATCTTCATCAGAATTTGTGTCTGGCAGTACTAACCCAGTAAACAATTTGTTAGAAAAGTACTTGATAGATAAAATAATTAAACTCTGCTGAATGGCAACTTGCGATTTTCAAATATTCTAGTTAATGAGAGTTATTATTAATTTTGCATTGAGTCTGACCATTTTCCAGAAAAAATTAATCTTTCACATCACCTTGGCAAAATATTTGTGGTGGTTTGACTATTTTGTTAATTTATTAATTTCAATGGAGCCTTCATAATCCACAATCTAGTCATATAGCTCCCGAGTTTTCCATTAGAATTTTCGCTGGTCAAAACAATGCACCAAATATTACCACAACACAACCAGCTAACACTAAGCTCCTCCTGTGTGACGCAAACCAACATTACAACTTAAGAAAGGCACATCCTTTTTATTTTAATTTCAGGAAACATTTTTCCTTCAGTTTTGATGTACTTAAGAAATACACTTTCATCAATTAGATTCCATTATCCATTCAGTGAGCCCACTCCTAATATAGAGGGTTATAGGATTTCTGCTGTTGTTCACTGAATTATGTGAAGCCATGCCAGAGTCTGCTTTATTGGGATTTTAATCTTCAAATTCTTTGAATGAGTTACATGATCTACCATTGCTGGTAAATTGGTGAGCTTATATTTTTGAATTGATTTTGAGGGATAAAGATAATGGTGGAGTGATTTCCAACTTTTTCCATAGCTGGTGAAAATAAGGGTCAATGCACTCAAGGATGCATTTTTTTTAGGAAGTTAAGAATAGGAAGTTAAATCCCTTAAAAATGATGCTGGCTCAGGTTCCAACACAATTTCACCTTCTGGATTTCACTCTAAGTATTTATGCTGCTGTTTGGTACGTCGTTTACATATTCCAGTAGGTAACTAAGTACTGTTTCAATCCTTGAGGTATTTTTAATCAACCTGCTCAGATGTGTTACGATGCACCTCTGGAGCAGTTGGGAGTTGAACTTGGAACTTCTGGCCCAGATGGAACTACTAAACAGCAAGAGCTCCTCCATTTCAACTCTTTACTCTGATTTTTAACATCCAGTGTTTCCATGGGTTGTCTGCATAATATCGGGACGTAAGAGGTGAGGATATACATTTTAGTGATTATTTATGTAATTTGAGTTGAGAAGATTTAGAACACTGAAATCAGCAAGTTTGTGGGTAGCTACAGTGAGAGGTTTGTACTTAATTTCATCCATCAGACAGAAATCACTAGCTACTTTCTTGCATCTCAATTCCTTCCTGTCACCATTCACTTCAGTAAGGGAACAATGCATACAGCAAAAACTGAAACTCTAAGGATGACGTCCAGCAATACCATTAAAAACAAGGGCAATACTATACCGTGAAACTACCTTTGTCTCAGCAACTGAGTGATTATTTAGTAATTTGACTTGAGAAGACTTAGAGTGCTGAAATCAGTAAGTTTGGGGTTAGCCACAGTGAAAGGCTTATGTTTATAGAGTTTCTTAAGGCAAGTGGGAGGAACTGAGATCCAGCTAAAATAAGGCAATCCCCAACAAAAGCTCTATTGGCAGAGCATTAGCTCCTTCAATATTTCAGCACCAGCGCTTCAGATTGCATGGCAAATTATTATAACAAGACCTCTTTCCCAGTCGACCAAGTAGAATTTTTAATGGCAGTCAACGTGCCTCACTTGGAATGTGTCTCTCTAGCTGTCCTCAAGGTTAAGGCCTGTCTTCTTTGCAAGGTGAGAAAGTAGAGTTATGATTTGTTCAAAATTGTTTGTGTAGATAGCAAAAAAGGACATTAATTGGGGAGGGTGACTACTATAATGCATGAAGGTGAGAGAACAAAAGGATATGAATGAACGTGAGCATTGACTCATCAGCTAATGATGTGAGGAGGTATACAAGATATATTATTCTGACTAATACTGTGTAGGAGAAAATTGTTAGCATCAGAGTATGGTATTTGGCTTCCAAAAGTGTTATTCTACAGACCTTTCCTGTCTTTCTGAAATCCTTGATCTTCTAGCGTGCTCTCATCTGCGTGTCTCCTGCTGAGCTGTTCAACTACTTGTGTGCTCCTGTTTGGTTGCAGAGACTGGCCTTTTCCTCCTGCCCTTGGGACAGATCATCTTATTGCAGGTTCTTCAGCTCATGCAGCCAGATCTCCAGTTAAGAAAGAGAGACAGAGGATCAGCCTTCCCAGATCTCCTCTCTATTTTTCGTGGTTGCTGGAGTCTCAAAGATTCTCGTGAAGTTCACCTATTCTGATTACTGTCAGAGTTCCCTTAATTAGAAGTCCCTCCTGTGACACGTTAGATGTATGATCCAAACTATCCTCCTTGAATTGTTGCGAACCCAAAAGTTGCTTCGCTTGTGGTTCAGTGAAAGAGCCTTGGCAAAGTCTGTTGCACATTCTAAGAGGTGCCCAACCCCCTGTAGGCCCATCATTTACCAGAGTCAATCATTTTAAAATACAGTTCAAAAAATTTTTAAACTTTATAAACACTGTAAACATACTTTAAGAAATGAAACAATGTATACTGGCAAAATATTTACCCTTCTTTTACCAAAGCTTTTCAGAAACAAAAACAACCTTTATGAATAATAAATTTCCAGTAAGCAAAGGTAATTGTTAATAATATTGATAAGGATGAATTGGAGCACTTTGTGCAACATTTCATAGATTTGGCCTTCTCGTGGCAAAACTTTACATCTTATCATGTAAGAGCTGGTGTTGGAGCAGTAGAAAAAATGGAAGGGTGTGGAAGGTTTTCTCTGCTGATAGGTATGGTCTACTTTGCCTATACACTCAACCAGTCTAAACAAAGCAGCTTGGGTCAGTGCAGTATCCTAGCTGAGACATAATGTACAGTACTGCAGGAAGTAGGTGAACAGTCTTCTCCACTCTGCATTGGTAAAATCGACCATATTCTCTCTTTGGTAGTTCACACTCACAGGGTCAGAACATAGAACCTAGAACTGTACAGCACAGTACAGGCCTTTCGGCCCATGATGTTGTGCCAAACTTTTACCCTAAACACTAGGTCTATCTAACCTCCACCCCTACCTTATACTATCATCCATATGCCTAACTAATAGCCGCTTAAATGCCCTTAATGAGGCTGACTCCACTACCCTCTCCGGCAATGCATTCCACGCCCCTACCACTCTCTGAGCAAAGAACCTACCTCTGACATTTCCCCTATATCTACCTCCACTCACTTTAAAACTATGTCCCCTCATAATAGCTACCTCCACCCTAGGAAAAAGTCTCTGGCTGTCCACTCTATCTATACCTCTAATCATTTTGTACACCTCTATCAAGTCACCTCTCATCCTTCATCGTTCTAAAGAGAAAAGCCCTAGCTCTCTCAACCTTTCCTCGTAAGACCTTCCCTCCATTCCAGGCAACATCCTGGTAAATCTCCTCTGCACCTTTTCCAACGCTTCCACATCTTTCCTGTAATGAGGCGACCAGAACTGGACACAATACTCCAGATGTGGCCGAACCAGGGTTTTGCTTAGCTGGGGCATAACTTCACGGCTCTTGAACTCAATCCTTCTATTAATGAAAGCTAACACACCATACGCCGCCTTGACAACTCTATCCACCTGGGTGGCAGCTTTCAGGAACTGTGGACATGAACCTCGAGATCCCTTTGCTCCTCCACACTGCCAAGAATCTTTCCATTAACTCTATTCTGCTTTCAAATTTGTCTTTCTAAAATGAATCACCTTACACTTTTCAGGGTTAAACTCCATCTGCCACTTCTTAGCCCAGCTCTGCATCCTATCAATGTCCCTTTGTAACCTAGAACAGCCCTCCGCACCATCCACAACTCGACCCACTTTCGTATCATCTGCGAACTTACTAATCCACCCTTCCACTCCTTCATCTAAATCATTTACAAAAATCACAAATAGAAGAGGACCCAGAACAGATCCTTGTGGTACACCACTCATAATGAGCACCATGTTGAATATTTTCCGTCCACTACCACCCTTTGTCTTCCAAGGGTCAGCCAATTCTGAACCCAATCTGCCACATTTCCCCCTATCCCATGCCTCCTTACCTTCTGCATGAGCCTACCATGGGAACCTTATCAAACACCTTACTTAAATCCATGTATACCACATCCATTGCTCTACCTTCATCCACGTGTTTGGCCACCTCTTCAAAGAATTCAGTAAGGTTTGTGAGGCATGATCTACCCATCACAAATCCATGCTGACTGTCACGAATCAAACTGTGCCTGTCCAAGTGATCATAAATCCTATCTCTCAAAGCCCTTTCCAATAATTTGCCCACCACTGAAGTAAGACTAACTGGCCTGTAATTTCTGGGGTTATCCCTATTCCCTTTTTTGAACAAGGGAATGATGTTTGCTACTGTCCAATCTTCCAGCACTATACCCGTGGACAGCACTTAGTTTAATTCTCCACACATCTCTCACCGTCTCTTGTGGACTACAACACTCACTATTGCAAACGTCAGGTCCAGTCAATGGCTGTCACCTCATCTTCCCAATTATTAACCTTTCTTGTCTTCTGCCCTTCCTACTCGGTCAATTGCTCTCCCAGCCAGTTCTTTCATATACTTCTCCTTTTGTCTCATTGTAGGAATAAAATGTCTTACAATTGGGCCGGAGGATGAAGACTGGCAGGGGATAGTCATGGTGGACATAAAGCTCCATGCTCCATTTAATGGGAAGATGTTGGATTTGTCTGAAAAAGAACGTATCGACTCACATGGAGACATGTCATTGGGTACCTCCACTGGCAACCTACCCAGTAAGTTTCGTTGTTCTGTTCTGTTCTCCTATCACCATCACCAACACCAACTCGTTCTTAACATGCACAACCTTTTATATCTTTGAAACAGCTAATTCCCTCTTTGCTCTTATGCAGACACTAGCACAACCCAGCAAAATTCTGCTCCAAAGAGGCTGT
This sequence comes from Rhincodon typus, assembly GCF_021869965.1. Lineage (NCBI taxonomy): Eukaryota > Metazoa > Chordata > Chondrichthyes > Orectolobiformes > Rhincodontidae > Rhincodon > Rhincodon typus. The sequence continues at coordinate 36,184,194 of NC_063339.1, read as the reverse complement.
AAGCATCACAGATCCTCAGCCTCACCTCCATCTCTACCTCTGAGGAGGAAGCTATTCAATCCTCAGAGGAAGCAACAGCAACTTCAGCTACACCTCTTACCGAGTTAGAGACTTCCACCTTGGTGGGTTCACTACTTAGATTAGACTCGGGGGCATAATCTTTTTAATTATTCATTGATGGGGTGCGGGTATCTCTGGCTAACTCAGCATTTATTGACCATCCCCAATTGCAGAAAGGGCAGTGAAATTAGTGAACCAGATGTGTTTTTCTGTTTTTTTGGTAATCATTATACTCTTAATTACAGATTTTTTTAAAAAATTCACATTCCACAACCTGCCATGGTGGGATTAAAACCCAGGTTTCCAGAACATTCCTGGGTCTCTGGATTAATAATCTAGTGATAATACCACTCGGGCAGTCAGCGGACTGCAAGAGACTAATTACCTCCTCAAACCCAGGCAGAGGTTGATCCCTTGGTCTTGGTCGTGAACGATTTCATCAAAATGTACAGAGAGGAACAGGAGCAGCAAGCATGGTTTGGTTAAGGCACTCATTAGGCTGATTGAAGGATAATGTTATTGGCCCCATGCTAGCTCTGGAATGTTGTGAATCTGGCTACCACCATCGAAACACATGACCAGCACTCTGTGTCTGCTGGATATGGACACAAACCCGCACTCCATTACTTTAGTAACAGACGCTCAGCATCAATGGCAAGATGAGAGTGTGACGAGGGACCTCCAGTTTCCCCTTCCTCCTTAGGGAGATAGACTAATGTCAGCAGGCACCCATTGGGAGGAGGAGCCGCATACAGAAGCTTCCCCTCAGCACCAGAGGTGTCTGACCTGTCCACCACCTTCCTGTCAATGATGTTAAAGCCTCAAAAGTCAAGCGTAGGAAGGCAAGCCTGCATCTGGGCAGGAGCTTCTTAGCAGGCCTGAGTCTTCTTGGCTAAACCACCCCCAAGGAGAACCAACCAAATCTTCTATGTGAAAAGTTCCAAATACAGAGCACCTCAACTGTGGAATTTTCAACTACACTTAGCCTCCCACTCAGTCTAAGGAGCATAACATTGAGTATGCTGACCAGGACCTGTAGGCAATATACCCAATAGAAAGTTATGTAATGAAAAAAATTTGAAACTCAGCTCATTCATCTTGAAAACAGTTTTCAATTTGGTTCTGTCTGACTTCTCATGCTGAACAGTTCATAGCTCTGTCATGCTTTCTTGGATTTGCATCTCAGTCAATACCCTCATCTTCATCCTTAAACAATTTCTAACAAGCTGCTTTTCATCTGCATTGAGGAAATACCCCTCCTTTGACACTTCTTTTGTGAATTGCACAGCTTGTCATAATGACACATCATAGCATTTCTGGGTGCTAGTGCAGTCCAGACATCGAAATCTCATCTTACGGAGGCCTTAAGACAATTCCACAATGACCTTGGTGGAATTGTGGGCAGCGTTGTATCTCTGTTCAGTGTCAGTCCGAGGATTACATAAATGGGTCATCAACCATGTTTAGAGGGTGTCCCCTCATCTCCCAATAACCATTCCTGTATGGCCCAAGGACCTTGGAAGCTGGCAGGAACCTGCAGAATGCGTGCATAATGGCAGCTCCCAGCTAATGAGGTGTGTATGTCCAAAATCTACTACTGATGGTCACAGCTAATTTGAATATTGATGGACGAGAAGCTTTATCCATTGATGGACTCTGCAGTTTGGTGATTGGGATTCTCAGAACAATTTGGGTGCTGTCCTTTGTGCTTACACCTACAAGAAACTAGCAATGATGGAGACTCCCACTGCCCAAGCTCCTTGACACTCCTGGTCACAGTGGAAGATATAAACTGTGTTGAGGCTATTGTGGCACAGTGCTAGTGTCCCAACCACTGGGCCAGAAGGTTCAAGTCCCACCTGCCCCAGATGTGTCATAACATGTCTGGACAAGTTGATTAAAAATATTTATAAACTGATGTCAATTGGAGAAAGTAGCATCAGTGATAGTCAGAGATAACAAGATGTAGAGCTGGAT
>NC_063339.1:36153843-36181757 GCF_021869965.1 Rhincodon typus | reverse complement strand
CTTGTTATCTCAGATTCTCTAGCATCTGCAGTTCCTACTATCAGTGATAGTCATTTGCATTTGTGAGCCAAAAGATGGGTAATGCCGCACAGGTCCCTGAATGCTTTTTGAAACAAAAATCTGGCATTAAAATTCAAGTTAGTTTAATTTTGGTCACCCATTCCTCCACGTGCAAGTCTTGCTCCAATAGATGACATAGTTCAGTGGCGATGACCTGAGACATCCTTCAAGTGTATCTGCAATGTCTTTCTGAAAGCTGTAGAGAAAATGACAGCAAGGACTTTAGGTCATATCATTCTCCTCTGCTTCCTTGGGTTTCGGGGCTGGGGGTGGTGGTCTTTTCCTGCTGTTTCTCCATCTGAAGGCTGTGGGGCAGCCTTGGAGGTTGCTGTTCCTTCGAGGCTTGCTGACAACATTGTAATTGTTCTCTCCTTCAACACTGTCTTTACGTGTGCAAGGCCACGAGGAATCCACCAAGTGCAATGTTCAAATCAGATTTGTAACCTGATGATCTGTGGAGATGTCCAAAATAGAACAGCATTTTAGTAACAGTAGTACTGAATCACAATGAAGTATGACATATACCCTCACACAGTGTTCCACAAAGGTTTTACAAGGAATGCAATGTCAAGTCTCAATAAGTAGCTCTGCGCTGTGTAACATTATCCAGATGTATGTTGCAGATTTAAAGTGCTAAAACCACCTTCAGGAAGTGAAATTCTGGAACTAATTCATTGTGCCAGAATCTCCAATCAAAGACCCATCCTTAAACATCACAAACCATGTCCTTACGTTCTTACAGTTCAGTGTGCAAATGTGGCAGCTCTGAAGTGTTGTCAGGTGTAAAATGTATAAAATGTGATTTAGAAATTGTAAATCCGCATGGGACATTCAAGTTTGCCTCCGAATAGATTTGCTTACTTGACATAAGCAGGCGATTGGTACAAACAATGAAATGGGCATGGTTGTTTGAGGCCATAATTTTAAATGTTCTTTCCTGGAAAAAGAATGACCTGCCATTAATTGCAATTTGATCACTAATGGAGATCACAGATCTCTAATCTGTGGATGTATGAATAAAGCCATTGGCCTTTGCAAGGCCTCAAATTCAAAATTTTATTCTGCATGAAGAGACAGGCAGTTACTTTGCCCAGTCTGTACGATGAAAAGCAGTGCAAGCCACATACGCTGGCAGCCTCTGAGCATGTGCAAAGTGGGCCAATACAAGGAAAGTAAACTAGGAGCCATATGATGCATCCTGGGTGGATGCATGAGATGCTTGTTTGCCCCTGCGTATAGAGCAACCTGGCAGAAGAATGTAAGTCATGTGTCCCGGAGCGTCCTAGAAACTCGGAAATTAGGTGCGGGAGTAGGCTGTTTGGCCCTTTGAGCTTGCATCACCATTTGATATGATCATTGCTGAGTATCCCATTCCTGCTTTCTCTCTGTACCATTTGATCCCTTTAACCACAAGGGCCACGTTCAGCTCCCTCTTGAATATATCTAATGAACTGGCCCCAAGAGCTTCCTGTGGGAAAGAATTCCGCATGTTAACAATTCTGAGTGAAGAAATTCTTCCTCAACTCAGTCCTGAATGACTTACCTGTAATGATGTGATGAGGCTGACAGTTCTTCAATACCCAATTATGTGGTTGAAGGATAGAAGAGTACAGAGTTATGGAGCAATTGGGACACTGTGCTGAGGTCAGAGTTGTCTGAAGTCCCAGAAAAGTAAGCAGCTGCCAGGTTCTGCCTCAGAGTCATAGACTCGTACAGTACGAAAACAGACCCTTCAGCCCAGCTTGCCCATGCCAACCAAGTTTCCCAAACTAAACTAGCCCCATTTGTCTGTGTTTGGCCCATACCCCTCTAAATCGTTCCTGTTCAAGTATCTATCCAAAGTCTTTTAAATGTTGTAACTGTACCTTCGTCTACCAATTCCTTTGGCAGGTCCCATAAAATCTTTTTCCTCCCAGCTTAAAAATATGGCCCCTAGTTTTGAATGTCAGGAAGTGATGCCTTCTGGTTTCTCAGGTAAGGAGAGTAGAGTTAAGAGTGCCATAGAAATGAGATGAGTTTTAGCCATTTAATGAGGTACAAAATGCATGGTAGTTGCCACTCACTAGTGAGATTCAGAATTTGTGTTCAAACATTAAGGGACAAATTGGAAATTTCTTTTATGAGGGTGAAAATCATATTTTCTCATTTTTGCTGTATTTTCCCAACACTCTTGCACTTTCCCATGTGCTCAAGGAAGTAGAGAATTAAGCCCAGAGCTCTGCTTCTAACCATAGATGCTGCCTGATCTGAGTTTGTTTTTTATTTTTATAGAATCCTTAGTGTGGAAACAGGCCCTTCGGCCCAACAAGTCCATACCGACCCACAGAGCAGCCCATCCAGACCCAACCCCCTATAAACCCACCTAATCTACATATCCCTGAACACTATTGGCAATTTAGCATGGCCAATTCACTTAGCCTGCACATCTTTGGACTGTGGGAGGAAACTGGAGCACCCAGAGGAAACCCACGCAGACACAGGGAAAATGTGCAAACATCGCACAGCCAGTCGCCTAAAGGTGGAATCGAACCTGGGTCCCTGGTGCTGTGAGGCAGCAGTGCTAACCACTGAGCCACCATGCCTGACACTTTCTGTTGGTTTTCCAGTTTTCCAGTGTCCGTAGTATTTTGTATTTGTGTAAAAATAAGGTATATGGGGATGCTTGGAAGGTAAGTTAGCGCAGATATTAAAGTGTATTTCTTCAGAGGACAATTAGAATTGGTATGCTAGATTCCATTGAGAAATAAAAATTCTAATGGGAAGATAGTAAGTTCGTTATTATGGAAAAATGAAATAAAGTGCCCTACTTCTTTCAACCTTAACATGTCTTATGGTCTTGTGTACCAATAATATGAACCTCATGACATATGTTTGTGTAAGGCTGAATCTTACAAGGTGCTAGATCCTCCACACTCTGGCTGGAAATTTTGGAGAGACCCCACCAGAGGGGAGCAATGTCTGTCATGCAGCCATTTCAGTTGGAGGGGAGGTTTTCACCTGTCAGGAATGAGACGTCCTGCGTAAGAAAGTTGCAGACCAATCTGAGGCCTGCATCTCCCTAGCATTTTGCAATAAAGCCATGGGGCATTGAACAGGGATTTGGGTAAGCCGGGACACCTTGGCAGCAGGAGCTGAATGGGCTGGGGGACTCAAGTTTCAGAGGCTAAGGGGGGGATGTGTCCAATCAAGGTAAAACCTACGGGGGATTTTCATGCAGTGTGCCCAGAAGTCCATTAAAGAGGGACTCTTTTCTGCACCTACCTACCATCAGCTCATGCATGAAAACCTACCAGGCTGGGTGCTTGGCGATTACTTCTCCCACTATTAGTTAAATCCTGATAGTGATGTAATGAGATCCTGTTGTGGGAATGAATTGCTCATTTAACCTCCTCAGTGGGTCCACTTGTGGATGAGTTGGCTACAGTCATCCCAACTACATACCCCCCGCTATAATAATAATAGTAGTAAATGGTCTCTCACTGGATTTAATGAGACTCCAGCCTTCAAATCCACTGGCTGAGGAGTGTAAAATCCAGCTTGTGATGTTATCTGTTTTCACATGATAAGGTGTAGTAACTAGCAGTTCCAGCACTGTTACTTAGGTACACAAGCTCGGCATGTTACTGATGTAACAACTACAATTAATAAAATTAGCTGATTAAGAACCTGCAATTATCATGATATGGTTGTATTTTAATCTTTCTACAGATATTCAAATTAGTGATGCTAAAAGAATTGATGAATATCAAATATATTTACATGCAGTTATCTGTCAAATAGACTGTAATTAGGTTTGAATCAGCTTCTGTAACAGTAAAATGCTATTCAACAGTTATGTCAATATAATGTGCAACTAGTATTTTGATTCCCACAACTTGGTGTGCTGCAAACCTACATTGATTGTGCATAGCAGTGTTACATGAAATAATTTGCATGCAAGCAAATATCTCTATTTTGAATATCTGGAATAAAAATATTCCTGAGCTGAAGAAATTCATTATGTGCAATCTGTGCAGTAACATCGCTGCATTGAAAGGCCAACGGAACAATGACCATTTGTGTACAATCATAATATAAGCAAAATTATTGTCACACTTTATTACTGTCTATATTACAGCACAGATTACTGTGACAAAAGGAAACCTGTTTGATTCAAAATGATAAGTTTACAATAAATAACTTTACACTAGCTTCAATTTGTTTGTTACGGGATGTTTGCTATTTTGGAGCCCAGCAAATATTTTGTGTTGGGTTAATCTTGACGGGCTAAGCATATGTGTGGCTAATCAGATCTGCTTGCATTCAAGTCATAATAATCGACTTGCATACAGATTAGGGGAAAATAATTACAAGCAGCCAATATGAATTTCACAAATGGAGATTGGATTGACAGACCTGTTTTTTTTGAGAAAGTGACAAACTTAATGGATGGAAGAAACACGAACAGTGCATGTGCTGTAGTTGAATTTTCAGGAAGCCTTTGAGTAGACACCACGTAGGAGAATGCTGAGGAGAACAAAGTATGGAATAGACGAAGGGTAACTATTTGAATTGAGTCGAAACATGTTCAGAATCCAGGGAGCAGAGAGTGGGCGGTGGAGTGTTGGAATGACAATTTTATTATTTAGATGATAAGAAATAGGAAGAGGGGTAGGCCGTTCGGCCCCTTCAGCTTGCTCCACCATTCAATAGGATCAAGGCTGATCTGAATTCCTCATGTCCATTTTCCTGTGTTTTCCCTGTAACCCTTGATTCATTTACTGATCAAGAACCTATCTGTCTCAGCCTTAAACAAGCACAAAACCTCTGTCCCCATAGCTCACTTTGGCACGGAGTTCCAAAAACACTCAATCCTCAGAGAAGGAATTCCTCCCATCTCAGTGTCAAAATAAAGGGTCGCTAATTTAAGACTACACGTCTGGTCCTGGACCATCTCAACAGGGGAAACATCCTCTCAACATTTACCCTATCAAGCCCCTTAAGCGTCCTGTATGTCTTAATGAGATCACACCTCATTCTTCTGAAGTTCAGTGAGTACAGTCCCAATCTGTTTAGCCTTTGATCATACTGGAGATCATCCTAGTGAACCTCCTCTGAACCGCCTCCAATGAAGTGATATCTTTCCTTAAATACGGGGACCAAAACTGTTGACAGTACTCGAGATGCGGTCTTATCAGCACATTGTACGGATGCAGTAAGATTCTCTGCTCTTATACTCCAACCTGCTTGAAATAAGGACCAACATTCCATTCGCCTTTTCATTACATGCTGCACCGATGTGCTAGCTTTCTGTGTTTGTGCACATGTCACTTTGTGTTGCAGCTGTCTGCAGTTTTTCTCCATTAATAAAAGTTCTGAGTTTGTTTGTTCTCCCTTCCAAAATGAACAACTTCACATTTTCCCTCATTTTACTCCATTTACGAACTTTTTTGCCCACTTACTTAATATCTTACTCAATATCTCTGTAAACTGTTTGTATCCTTCTCACCTTGCCTTTCCACCTATTTTTGTGTTCTCTGCAAATTTAGCTACAGTACATTCACTTACTTTCTTCAAGTTATTAATCTATATTGTATCCATTTGCGGACCCAGCACTGATCCCGTGGAACCCCATTAGTCATAGGTCACCAAACTGAAAAAGAATTCCTTATCCCCACTCACTGTTTCCTGCTGTGAAGGATTTTGGCAGGTTCTTGAGGGAAGGAAGGGTAATGTTTGGGACAAGAGCGACAATGACTTTCTTTGTCAGGTTTGCTGGAGCACTTCTCATTGTCTTCGCCTTCCAGGGGAAAACGAAAATTAAACTTGCCTTGGATGACTCTTTACCTTCCTGACAATTTTGATCTGCCTTTAACAAGAGGAAAAACTGACAATTTCCTCTCCCAGGGAATGGAGTCATAAGGATAAACTGATTATCTTCAAAAATGGATGGTACATGCTGCTCCTGTTCATATCTGAATTTTGCAAGATTGCAAAATTGAGCAAGGTTCTGAGTTTTCATAATTATTGTCTGGTTGAAGTGGCCTATTTACAAGCTGGCCTATACATTACACAGGTTATGACTCTGTTTTCCAAAGTACAAACCATTCACACCCACCCATTCTTTTTCAGTCACCCTAAACCCCACTTCCCACCTTATATTTTCTAATCAACCTGTTCAGTGATATTATTACACATTACTGGTTCTCCTAGCTCAGGAAGGGATGCTATCACTGTGTTCAGAAACCCCCACCTCCCATTTTACAACCAGGGGCCACATGCCGCCCGTTCAGAAAGACATTTGTGCATTGCATTGTTACCCCAGTGTTATATTCCATAGTAAGACATGGAAACTTGAGGAGTCACTGGCAGTTGTATTTATTGCTTATTGCAAGATGTCTAGCATGTTATTGTACAAAATACTTTTGTGTTAGAAATATGTATGCTTTTAAATTTTGTTGAATCACGTTTGGTAGCTGCTGATAATCAAAACCTAATTATTTAGTCAAAAGTCATACATAAATTAATTGAAAACTTCATTCCACCTTTAACATATGTATAAAATTATTACAAACGTGGAAATTGAAGTTGAATAAGATTAACCAGACTCTGGAAGGCATTAATCAAAACCACTTTTCTGTTTCTTCGTATCCTTTCTGACTTTAACCGATAAGGGTTGATGTGACAATTTGAAAAATGTGCTGGGTCTTATTATAGCTACTTTGCTTGTTGCTAACAATAAAATGTCAGTCTTTACCAATTCTGTACCTATTACATGTTTCCCTTCACTAATCTTTTACAGCATCTGTCTTTATCAGGTTTAACTTGTAAAAGGGGCTATCAATCTTCTTTATCTTTGTCAGTCTACTTGCTCATTTATCCTCATAACTATCTAACAATTATAGTGGCTTCAGTAATGGTCAACAGACAAAATGTAGGCAATTAAATCTGTTTCTGGAGATGTTTCATGACTATGGAGGTGCAACTTTCCTCAGCTTTAAAAATATCACGGTATAAATCATAAAATGAATTACAGCAATTTTTGGCAAGAAAGAGCCTCTGGTGACTATGTGAATCTTTCAAATGGTTTGAGGTGCTTTGAGAATCTTGTTTCTTAAGTCTAAAGACCTTCAGAAATGGTTGGAGGAAGGCAATCTGTGACCCTGACCATCTCCAAGGCCAGCTGACACATGGTAAACTTGAGGCAGGCTTCAGACCGAACACCACAAAGGGGCATTTATAGTTGAAGGACGTTGAGACTTGAAAGTAGTACAGAGGGCATGGTGGTATCTGAACCACAAGGAGTGTCAAAAGTGGTGAAGGAGAGGAAGACTAGGTCAGCCAGAGATATACTGCAGTCAATCTTACGCTGGGCTCCAGTCATTCTGAGGCTGTTGTCTTGCAGTGAGCCAGGATTAAGAAGAGGTTGACCAGGACATCAACAATACTGAGGAAAACCCACGCCTTGGCCTCAGTCTAGGCATCTGGTGAAGCAAAAGGAATAGTCACAGGAATGGTGCAGTTGGGTGAAGTAGGATGGCAGTCAGGGTCAGGGAGCATATAGTCTTGTTGGGTGGGGGTGTGGAGGCGGGGTGTCAAGGAACATTAGGATGCAGTGCTGGCACTGGAATCATGCAAAGACCACATTTGGAGATTTCTACTTCAACCTCCCTTGAGAGAAGCTGGTTATTTTATATGGCAAGATGCACGGGCACGGGGCATGTTATCAGTAGCCTGGGTAATGTGTACTGCCACCATATACTCATCATGTAGCTCACAAGGAGCTGTCCTTTGAAGTCACATAGAATGTAGCTTCCCATGGAATGTATGGTTGTGGAGATGTTGGAAACGCTGTGAGGTAAGGGATTTTTCTATGCATGATGGAGCAGATTGGCAGTGCGAACAACTAAGAGAAATATGGCCATCTGCAACCTATTACTGTCTTCACACATTTCTTGAAAGTGATATCACAATATCATGAATTAACCCTACTCTTTCTCATCTTTTTTTCTCAGAAGAAATTGTTGACGTCTCCTTTTCGAGCAGGAGCAGCAGCAACTCTGCAGAATCTCAAAGGTATCCAATTATAAAAATATGGAGGAAGGGATTGATGCTATTGTCTAAGGCTGATTTATCTATTTGGTTCCCTTGGATGTGAATCAGGCAGCCAGTGGAGTGGGCTTTCCATAGGTCCAGGTGCAACTGTTTGTACCCACATAGTCATCGGACCGCTTTAGCAATAACCAATTGATTTGTACCCACATAGTCATCGGACCGCTTTAGCAATAACCAACTGATTTGTACCCACATAGTCTTCGGACCGCTTTAGCAATAACCAAGAGCCTTCATGAATAGGAAAGGCTCCTACTCTGTGAATTTGCAGATCTTCTGTAACCACACCACCCAGATTTGCACACATTATGTATGGAGCTATCATGATGCCTACAATCTAGAACACATGCATTTTTCAGTCCCCTTTGGTCCATACAGGGATGGATGAACATAGACAAGGATTACCTCCTCAAAATCTGGCTGATGATGTCTGTAAGAAATGCATAGACTGATAACAAGGAGAGGTACCACACTGCACACGCCTCTGCAAAGGCCAATATAGAGCAAGCCATAGGCTTCCCAAAGATGAGATTCAGATGGTTTGGCTCGTCAGGCAGTAAAATGACACAGTATCCCACGTTATAATTGTTTGCTGTGCTGTCCACAACTTCACTTGACCCAAGGGAGATGTCTTTCTGAAAGGCATTTTTATTCATTCACAGGATGAGGGCGTTGCTGGCTAGGTCAGTGTTTATTGCCCATCCCTAATTGTTCAGAAAGCAGTTGAGTCACCCACGGTGTTGTGGATCTGGAGTCACATGTAGGCCAAACGAGGTAAGGATGACAGTTGCTGTCCCTAAAGGACATTAGTAAACCAGATTTTTTTTTCCCCAACAGTTGACATTGGATTCATGGTCATCATTGGACTCTTAATTCCAGTTTGAGTGATCAAGAGGTGAAGGAGGGAGAGGTATCCTCTGAGGAGGAAACTGAAGGTGAAGATATTGAGGTGAGCCCAGGAGTGCCCTCTCACACACCAAGATGACAGGCCTACGGTCTGAAAAGCCAGAAAGGTTCATGAAAACCTCATAATTAAATCATTTCCAAGGGAACTGAGTGACATGGACATAGTCATTAATGTTCTGTTTGTTATGGATACCTGCCAGTAAGCTGAATTGTGCTCTATTCAATGTATCCCACCTAACTGAGAAGTTTTTCATTTTGCATTCTTGGTTGCAATAAAGACAATGTTCTTTTTCTTATCTGCTTGTATTGTAATAGCTTAGCTGAGAAACTTCATGGTTTTGTGCTGTTCTCATAAAAGTCAGTATAACATAATGGGTATTCCCACAAACAGGAGCTTATGAAGGCTTGCAATATTGTGGTCCTTCCAGTACACAGAAGGCAGTATAGGGAACATTTACCTTTGGGAAGACTCCCCAGTTTTCTGACTTTCTATTTTAATGTAATTAGATGCATTCTCCCCTCTTTCCCTACAGTCTTACAGAATGGTTGGAACTTCTAGCATACTGTTGTAATAGGTGAGCATCCTTAGTGAATGAGCCTTCTGTATAATAAACTGCACAAATGCAAACACTCACTCCACCTCTGCATCAAGGAACATTGAGAGTCACCTTTCAGGCGCTCGTTGGTGACCTCAACTCCTTAAAATACCCAGTCTGAATATGGAAGCCCAACCAAGCAAAAGACCTTTACCACCATGAATTGTCTATGTAAGACTGTTAAAATGCTAGGTCTATGGTTTGTTGGGTTATGAGACGAACTGCAGGCACACACATTGATTGTGAGATAATAAAGGGTCTCCTGATGGAATGGCACATCGTCTACAAATGTGGAACCATACTGCACTGTTTTGATTTCAGGTAAGCAATTCAGCTCCCAGTAGGGAAATCAGACAATAACAAATGTTAGAACAGTGCAATTGAATATATGTTTACAAAAGCGCTGTGTGGGTGTGGGTGTGTGTGTGTATGTTGGTGTGGGTGTGTGTGGGGGGGGGTTGTGTGTGTGTGTATAGAATATATATATTCTTCATACACCTGTGACACTGAGGTCCCCTCAAAATGTCTACATTTTCCTTTGTCTCCCTCTATGTTTAGATGCAGCCTTGATGTCCACACTGGGAATGGAGGAACTTTGCTGACTAGTGTGACTGAGGCTCCGGACTATGAGCGCCTTGGATTGCCAAGAGTCTCCTGTAGAGATGTGGGTGCATCCTACTGGGTCTGATTTGCTGCAGGCAATAGGAATACTAGCAAGGGAAAGGAGATGGGCAGGGCACCTCTGAAATGTCCTGAGATGAAGCTCCTAGAATTCTTCTCTATCACAGTCCTCCTATGGGTCTTTTCTGGCAAAACCCTATCTCTTGCAGTTCAGACAGAAACTCCAAGAGTCTTTTGATATTGGCATCAGATGCTTCAGCAAAAAGCATGTGTGATTTCTGTGAAGAGAACTTATAAAAATGTTACTCAAATTGGAGGTCACATTGCCTCTACTCTGATCAAAGCTTTCTGGAAAAACCTTCTGGACATTTTACGTCTTGCTGGAAGGTACACGTTAGCATGAAGCAACAGGCAACATAAATGCCATGCTTTAGATGGAGCCAACACTGCTGCAACAGTCAGCAAAATGCAACAAACCAGCAAGATCCATCCTAGATGCTGTTTGTCATCCAGATGTTGTCTTGGGTTTCTCACATCTGCAAAACATGGGACCAAAGGATAATGAATATGCATGTGCAGAAAGTCTAGTTTCAAAAGCCAATCCAGGCCCCAGAACAAGGTACAGGTGTCCACAGTGTCTGTGATGTTGTCCAACAAGATGGTGCAATGCCATAGTACTGGCAGCATGGAAACTCAGATAAATGTATACAAATATATGAATGAAGTGAACAGCTAACAAACCGAAAAACAACCATTGAAAGATGACCAAGCTGTTTGTGCTGTCAACCTCATGTGCCGACGGCACAAAGAAGAGCACAGCTTTCAACATCTTATGTCCTCAAAAAGCAGGTAGGCAAACCCTGAAAGCCAAAATTGATACAGAAGTAAGTGCTAACATATTACCACTACACATCCTAAAAGACATGTACCCCAATAATTGGTGCATCATAGTGCTGTCTACACAAGACTATCTCACCACTTCCGTGCAGCGGCACAATCCTTCTGTAGTGTCCATATACTAGTTCAGCATGGATCTTCTACCTGTCAGATACCAATGATCCAGGAGTACCATGGCTACCTGTATGCACAGATCTCAGCACCATAACCATTCAAATCACTCATGGGATTGTGAGAATGGCACCAGCTTTGCTTCTTCAAAGATGGAGGAGAATGAAACAAATAGATCACCAGTGAGCAGGTAGAGTACCCTCACAGCTATGCATCAGGCAGACAGTGAGAGTCAGAAATCCATTCTCAAATACCTAGATATAAGCAAAGGCTTCTAAAATACCCAATCAGCCCAAGTTCTATGAAGTCATTATCAATCATGGTGCTACATTCTGAAGAAACAGAAGCCAAGCCAGACCAGTGTATGACACACCAACAATGCACACAGAAAGTAAAGAAAACTGCAACAATGAGTAATATCAAGTGATACAAACCAACAGCAAGACAGCCAAGTTGTCAATCCAGGGTAGCTGAGAATAACACATCTCTCTCTCCAGATGTTCATCAGATCAGTTGTTGTCAAACTTCCAAATGTTACATTGAAATTTTAATTATTAATCCAGTTAACTTTGATTTTACATATTTATAAGGCTACTGAATTGACAACACATGCCTATACGTAACAATTTCTATCTGTTTAAGATTTATTTTCTTTGAGGAAAAAGGTGAATGTTGTGTTATGTCTTGCAGCAGATGTTCAATATACCTTAAGGGACATATTCAAGATATCCTCATTGTATTATGGCGTAGGAGCTAATGGTATAAATTTCACAGTCTCCATTTACTGAATGTTTTGTTGCAGCATGTCACACTGGAAGGAGCATGCTGAAGAATATACAAGCTGCTTAGCTTGCGCCCAGGCATGCAAGTGCCAGTGATTGTAATATACATACGCAAATATTAAGTTGTTTAATAAAAGTTCATTGCATTCTTCAGTATTATGTGACTCACATTTTGTTCTTGCATTTCAGGAGCCAACATAAGTATCACAATGTGATGACAGCGCGTCAGTATATCAGCTATCACTTCACATCATGGTGACATACCGTGTAATCAAGCAAAGGCCATCTTCAACAAGAGGAGTCTAACTACTAACCCATGATGTTCAATGGTAACCACCATCATTGAAATACCTATCCCTCCATATCAACATCCTGGAATCTATATAAATACTGTGCCACGTGAGCATGACAGAAGCTGGGAATTTTGCAATGAATAACTCACCTGCTGACTCCTCAAAGCCTGTCACATAAGACACAAGTCAGTTGTGTGATGGAATAGTCTCTATACTTTCCTAGATGAGTGTAGCTCTAAAGCACAAAGGGAAACAGGGGAATTCAGAGTGGGGAGCAAAGAATTGGCTGAGCAACTAAAAACATTATAGTATACTGTGTTCACGAAGGAGGATACAAGTAAAACGCCAGAAACATTGGGGAGCACAGGGTTTGGTAAAAGGGAGGGACTGAAGGTAACGAGTCTGACTAGGGAAATGGTGCTGAAGAAATTGATGAGATTGAAAACTGATAAATGCCCAAGCCCTAATGTATATCTCAACATACTTAAGGAAATGGCCCTGGAAATAATTGATGTAATGATAGTCATCTTCCAAAATTCTATCAAATCAGGAACAGTTCCTACTGATAACGGAGCCCTTCTGTTTAAGAAGGGAGGCAAACAGCAAACCAGAAATTATAGACCAGTCAGTCTCGTGTGGGGCCATGCTGGAGTCCATTATGAGAATTAATAGCTGTGCATTTAGAAAACAGTGGCAGGATCGGATAGACTCAGCATGGATTTACAAAAGAGAAATCACGATTGACAAATTTACTAGAATTGTTCCAAAATGTGACTAATACTGTTAATGAAGGGGAGCCAGTGGATGCGGTCTTTTTGGACTTTTGTAAGGCTTTTGACTAAAGTCCCACATAAGAGATTAGTGCATAAGATTCAAGTGCATGGGACTGGGAATAGTGTATTGATATGGATAGAAAACCGGTTGGCAGACAGGAAACAAAAAGCAGGTCAAAACAAAAATAGGTCTTTTTCCAAATGGTAGGCAATGACGAGTGGGGGACCACACAGATCAGTGCGCTAGGACCCCAGCTATTCACAATGTATATTACTGATTTGGAGAGGGAACTAAATGTAACACCTGCAAATTTGCAGATGCCACAGTCTGGGTAGGAGGATGCAGAGATGCTTCAGTGTGATTTGCACAAGCTGAGTGAGTGAGCAAATGCATGGCAGGTGCAGTATGGTGTGGATTAATGTGAGGTTATCCACTTTAGTAGCAAAAACAGAAAGTCAGATCATTATATGAATGCCTATAAATTGAGAGAGGAAAATGTGCAATAAGACCTG
The DNA here is from genome assembly GCF_021869965.1 of Rhincodon typus. Taxonomy (NCBI): domain Eukaryota; kingdom Metazoa; phylum Chordata; class Chondrichthyes; order Orectolobiformes; family Rhincodontidae; genus Rhincodon; species Rhincodon typus. Next base: position 36,168,114 of record NC_063339.1, on the reverse strand, counting down.
CGAGTCCTTGTACACTAGTCACTGAAGGTAAGCATGAGGGTGCAGCAGACAGTTAAGAAGGCAAATGGTATTTTGGCCTTCATAGAGTCATAAAGATGTACAGCATGGAAATGATTAGTCCAACTCATATCTAAATTAATCTGAGATAGTAGGAACTGCAGATGCTGGAGAATCTGAGATAACAAGGCATAGAGCTGGATGAACACAGCAGGCCAAGCAGCATCAGAGGAGCAGGAAGTCTGACGTTTCGGGCCGAGACACTTCTTCAGAAATGGGGGAGGGGAAGGGGGTTCTGAAATAAATAGGGAGAAGATGGACAGAGGAGAAGATAGGTGGAGAGGAGACAGGTCAAAGAGGCGGGGATGGAGCCAGTGAAGGTGAGTGTAGGTGGGGAGGTAGGGAGGAGATAGGTCAGTCCAGGGAGGACAGACAGGTCAAGGGGGCGGGATGAGGTTAGTAGGTAGGAGATGGGGGTGGGGCTTGAGGTGGGAGGAGGGGATGGGTGGGAGGAAGGACAGGTTAGGGAGGCAGGGACAAGCTGGGCTGGTTTTGGGATGCGGTAGGGGGAAGGGGAGATTTTGAAGCTTGTGAAATCCACATTGATACCATTGGGCTGCTGGGTTCCCAAGCGGAATATGAGTTGCTGTTCCTGCAACCTTTGGGTAGCATCATTGTGGCACTGCAGGAGGCCCAGGATGGACATGTCATCTGAGGAATGGGAGGGGGAGTTGAAATGGTTCGCGACTGGGAGGTGCAGTTGTTTAGTGCGAACCGAGCGTAGGTGTTCTGCAAAGTGGTCCCCAAGCCTCCGCTTGGTTTCTCTGATGTAGAGGAGGCCACAACGGGAACAGCGGATGCAGTATACCACATTAGCAGATGTGCAGGTGAACATCTGCTTGATGTGGAAAGTCTTCTTGGGGCCTGGGATGGGGGTGAGGGATGAGGTGTAGGGTGCCCTGGTCGACCCATTGTCTCTGCCTGCTCCTGCCCCACCGAACTTATCTCCACCTGTCTCAACTTCATTTTCTCCCCCTTGGTCCAGGAACTCCCTTCTACGTTCGTGACACCACCCACGCCCTCCACCTCCTCCAGAACTTCCAATTCCCCGGTCTCCAACACTTCATCTTTACCATGGACGTCCAGTCCCTATACACCTGCATTCCCCATGCAGATGGCCTAAAGGCCCTCCGCTTCTTCCTGTCCTGCAGGCTCGACCAGCCCCCCTCCACTGACACCCTCATCCGCTTAGCCGAACTTGTCCTCACCCTCAACAACTCCTCTTTCAATTCCTCCCACTTCCTACAGACAAAGGGGGTGGCCATGGGTACCCGCATGGGCCCAAGCTATGCCTGCCTCTTTGTAGGTTACGTGGAACAATCCCTCTTCCATACCTACACTGGCCCTAAACCCCACCTCTTCCTCCGTTACATTGATGACTGTATCGGCGCCATCTCGTGCTCCCACGAGGAGCTCAAACGGTTCATCCACTTCACCAACACCTTCCACCCCAACCTTAAGTTCACCTGGACCATCTCTAATACCTCTCTCTCGTTCCTGGACCTCTCTGTCTCCATGTCTGGCAACCACCTAGAAACCGATATCCATTTCAAGCCCACCAACTCCCACAGCTACCTAGAATACACCTCCTCCCACCCACCTTCCTGCAAAAATGCCATCCACTATTCCCAATTCCCTCGCCTCCGCCACGTCTGCTCCCAGGATGAGGCATTCCACTCCCGTACATCTCAGATGTCCTCGTTTTTCAAGGACCGCAAATTCCCCCCCTCAGTGGTCGAGAACGCCCTCGACCGTGTCTCCTACATTTCCCGCAACTCATCCCTCACACCCCCTCCCCGCAATAACAACCAAAACAGAATCCCCCTCATCCTCACGTACCACCCCACCAACCTCTGGATCCAACGCATCATCCTCTGACACTTCCGCCATCTGCAATCCTTCCCCACCACCAAAGACATTTTTCCCTCCCCACCCTTATCTGCTTTCCGGAAGGACCACTCTCTCCGTGACTCCCTTGTCTGCTCCACACTCCCCTCCAGCCCCACCACACCTGGCACTTTTCCCTGCAACCGCAGGCAGTGCTACACCTGCCCCTACACCTCCTCCCTCACCCCCAATCCCAGGTCCCAAGCAGATGTTCACCTGCACATCTGCTAATGTGGTATACTGCATCCGCTGTTCCCGTTGTGGCCTCCTCTACATCGGGGAAACCAAGCGGAGGCTTGGGGACCGCTTTGCAGAACACCTACACTTGGTTCATACTAAAAAACTGCACCTCCCAGTCACGAACCATTTCAACTCCCCCCTCCCATTCCTCAGATGACATGTCCATCCTGGGCCTCCTGCAGTGCCACAACGATGCTACCCGAAGGTTGCAGGAACAGCAACTCATATTCTGCTTGGGAACCCTGCAGCCCAATGGTATCAATGTAGACTTCACAAGCTTCAAAATCTCCCCTCCCCCTACCGCATCCCGAAACCAGCCCAGCTTGTCCCCGCCTCCCTAACCTGTCCTTCCTCCCACCTCAAGCCCCACCCCCATCTCCTCCCTACTAACCTCATCCCACCCCCTTGACCTGTCTGTCCTCCCTGGACTGATCTATCTCCTCCCTACCTCCCCACCTACACTCACCTTTACTGGCTCCATCCCCGCCTCTTTGACCTGTCTGTCTCCTCTCCACCTATCTTCTCCTCTATCCATCTTCTATCCACCTCCCCCTCTCTCCCTATTTATTCCAGAACCCCCTTTCCCTCCCCCATTTCTGAAGAAGTGTCTAGGCCCGAAACGTCAGACTTCCTGCTCCTCCGATGCTGCTTGGCCTGCTGTGTTCATCCAGCTCTACGCCTTGTTATCTCTAAATTAATCTAGTCTCATTTGGCCCATATCCGTCTAAACCCTTCCCATTCATATTGTACACATTCAGATGTCTTTTAAATGTTGCAATTATACCAGCCTCCACCACTTTCTCTAGCAGTTCATTCCATACACGCACTACTCTGTGTGAAAAAGTTGCCCCTTGGGCCCCTTTTAAATATTTACCCTCTCATCTTAAACCTATGCCCTCTAGTTTTGGACTCCCCTACCCTGGGGAAAAGACCTTGACTATCCACCCTATCCATGACCCTTACGATTTTGTAACCTTCTATAAGGTCACCCCTCAGCCTTCGATGCTCCAGGGAATATAGCTCCATCCTATTCAGCCTCTCCCGACAGCCCAAACCCTTCAACCCTGGCAACATCCTCGTCAATCTTTTCCGTACCCTTTCAAGTTTCACAACATCCTTCCTATAGCAGGGAGACCAGAATTGAACATGAATTTATAGTGAGGGGATTCGATTACAGGAGCAGGGATGTCTTGCAATTATGCAGGGTCTTAGTGAGACCACACCTGGAATACTGTGTGCAGTTTTGGTTTCCTTATCTGAGGAAGGATATTTTTGCTATGAGGGAGAGCAGAGAAGGTTTACCCGACTGGTTACTGGGATGGCGGTGCTGACATATGAGGTAAGATCATATTTGCTAGAGTTCAGAGGAATGAAGAGGGGATTTTCAAGAAGTCTATAAAATTTTAACAGGACTAGATGGTTGATGCAGGAAGGATTTTCCCAATGGCAGAGGAGTCCAGAATCAAGTGTCACAGCCTAAGGATACAGGGTAAACCATTTAGAACTAAGATGAGGAGACATTTTCTTCATCCAGAGAGTGGTGAGCCTACTACAGAAACAGTCAAGGCTAAACCAATGTATGATTTCAAGATGGAGTTGGCTATACCACTTGGGGCTAAAAGATGACAGGATTTGGGGAAAAAGCAGGAACAGGCCGTAGAGTTGGATGATCAGCTATGATCATAACTAATGATAGAGTAGACTAAAGAGCCAGATGTCCTACTCCTGCTCCAGTTTTCCATGTTTCTATGATTGAATTCCAAATGATAACTCCACAGATCTGTCATTATTTGGGCCTGAATTCTCCATTCCTGTAATTAGTTGCACCTTGTGCTTTCAGATTCATACCTTATTGACATCACCTCAATGGCAATTAGCTGTTCCTGCACTTTGCAATGCATGCCACTGCTGAAGGGAATTTGATCTCTCTATTCATAGATTGTTCAAAAACCAAGCAGTGAACTGCATGAACATTTCCACATCTCTGCCTTCTGCCTGCATTTCCATCGCTTTACACTTCAGAGCATGTAGACAGATCTAATAAGCAAACCAGGTTTTATGTAGTTTTTACACATACCCTATGATTAATAGACAGACTTAATTACAGAATAATGTATCCACAGGTAACTTCATTCTCCAGTTTATTTCAATAGAGGGCATTAATCATATTGTCAGACAGTAATTCTCAAATGAAAACTAAAAATTCATTTCCTAAACAGAAGGAAAAGAAGAATAGCAAGAAACCAGTAGCCGAGTGTTTGATTTACACAATACATAGTCTTTCAAATCAAAAAGACAAACGGTGTGACTCAAAATGGATAACTGTGAATCAGCAGCATACTTTACAACCTATAGTTTTATTTTCTGTTGACTTCACTAATCCATTTGCAACACTGGTTTAGAGCAATTTCATCTCCAAAGTGTGAACAGCAATTTCCTGTCTATGTAGTGGTCTGTTTCTTTTTGACACCTGCCCGTACTTGAAATTATATGCAGTTGTGGAAAAAATTTCACTGGATGCTCAGACTCTCCTGATAAATATGTTCACGCCATAATTATCACTTCCTCTACTTGACCAGGCTTTTAAACGATGTACCTGGTTCCTGTTAAAAGCAAAGTTCTATTATTTAGTTCAGCATTTAAACATACCATATGAATTTACTGACAAGTGTATTGTAACAGTTTCCAGCAATTGGAACCAAACCTTTCCCTGTTTATCAGTAATTAAACTTTGCATCTCCAATATTCATCATCCTTCACAAGACTAAACTAGTCCATGTCCAAATGCGGCAAGACCTGGACAATATTCAGGTTAGGGGTGACAAGTGGCAAGTATTCTTGCCACACAGCTACCAAGAATTAACTTTCTCCAAACACAGAGAATCTAATCATCACTCTCTTGACATTCAGTAATATCGCCATCAGTGAATCTTCCAGTGATCAACATCCTGGTGTTGCCATTGTCCAGAAACTGATCTGAACTATCCACGTAAATACTGTGGCTACAAGAGCAGGTCAGAAGCTAGGATGGCAGCACACCACCCACCTTCTCATTGATAAGTAGTGAGGAGTAATAAAATGCTGACTCAGCAGTGATGCCCATATTACATGAATGAGTAAAAAGGTTTGTTGAGTATAAGATTTTTTTGTTTCACGAATGGATACTGCACTTGGCTCTGGACTTTACCCTATAAACCTCAACAGCACAGAATGAGGCCATTTTACCCAACTATTCTGCACAGATCATTATATTCCACTGAAATCCCACCTCGCCCCCCTCCATTCCATTAAATTTATTTCAGTATTTCAATATATTCTCTCACGAGGATAGTTTTCTTTTGAAAGAATTAAAGTTTATTATTATTATCTGTACAGAGGACATGAATGTAACTGGTTTGGCCAGCAAATGTTGCTGATCCCTAAATGCCCCTGAGCTTCCTTCTTGAACTGCTGCCGTCTTTGGGATATGGGAACATCAACAATGCTAGTGGGAAAGTAATTCCAGGATTTTGACTCATCAGCAGTGAAGGAATGCCAATATAATTCTAAATCAGGATGGTGTGTTGCTTGGAAGCGCACTTGCAGTTAGTAGTGTTCCCATGCATCCACTACCCTTGTCCAAAGAGGTATTAGAGGCCACTGTATGTTGGTGATGGAGGGAATGAATGATGGAGGTGGTGGATGGGGTGCCAGTCAAGCAAGCTGGATTATCCTGGATGATGATAACAAAGTGTGCAGCTGGAGGAACACAGCAGGCCAGGCAGCATTAGAGGAGCAGGAAAGTTGATGTTTCGGGTCTGAACCCTTCTTCAGATCCATTTCTGAAGTAGGGTCCTGACCCAACACCTCAACTTTCCTGCTCCTCTGATGCTGCCTGGCCTGCTGTGTTCCTCCAGCTTCACACTTTGTCATCTCTGACTCCAGCATCTGCAGTTCTTACTACCCCTTATCCTGGATGGTGTTGAGTTTCTTGAATGTTGTTGTATTTCCATTCATCTAGGCAATAGAGGGTTTTCCACCACTCCTGGCATGTGCACTTCAGATGACAGGCAGGCAACAAGGAGATACAATGTGAGTTACTCACTAGAAAATTCCCAGCTCTCCTATCACAATATCTGTATAGCTAATCCATTAATTTTTCTGGTCAATGACTGTCCCCGGGTTGATGAAGCAGCTGAAAATCATCAGGCCTAGGAGACTACACTTCTAACTTGATGGCGTTAGTCCTGGCAAGACCTTGGAATCGATGGATGTAATACAGCAGTGGCCCTGAGAAGGAAATGATAGATTTTATGAACAGAAGTGAGAAAGGGCTGCTAAATACACCTAAAAAAAACTCTATTGTGCTCGATTACACTTTTTCCTACTAATTTATTTAAGCTATACTATATATAATAGTTATAGGAGGTTCAATAAAAATTGGCAAGTCATGTTGCAGCTGTATAGAACTTTAGTTAGGCCACATTTAAAATATTGTTTACGGATTTTTTTATTCACTTATGGAATGTTTGCATCACTGATTGGCCAGCAACTATTGCCTGTCCCTTGTTGCCCCTTGAGTAGGTGATGATGAGCTGCCTTCTAGAACTTGCCATGATTATTATTCCAAAACTGTGCAGTATTACAGAAATGTTGTGTATGTCTTTCAATTCTTTTCCCATAGTTACCCAAAGTAGTCCATCGTTACTGACAGAAACTTAAGTGCTTCCCTTTACTGCCAGTGATTAGAATGTGTTCTATGGAAGAGATTATATTTTCTTACTCTTGCTGTATGTGTCCCAATTAAATATTTGCAACGTTAATTTTTTGTAAGTTTAGTCATAAAGAGGGTTATTTATTCTCACACACTTACCCTGGATTTCAAATGAAATTTCTCACTGATTCATTCCCACATGGATTTTCACACATAAAAATATTGGTTACTGGTAAGGATAGTAAATTTTTAAAAAATTTATTGACAGGATGAGGGCATTGCTGGATAGGCAGCATTTACTGCCCATCCTAATTGCCCAGAGGGCAGTTAAGAGTCAACCACATTGCTGTGGGTCTGGAGTCAAATGTAGACCAGACTATGTAAGGATGGCAGGTTCTTTCCCTAAAGGGCATAAGTGAACCAGTGTTTTTTTTTTGACAATTGACACATGGTCATCATTAGATCCTGAATTCCAGGTTTTTTTTAAAAATTGAATTCAAATTCCACCATTTGCCATAGCAGAATTTGAACCCAGGTCCCCAGAACATGGGTCTTGGGATTAACAAGCCAGTGATAATACCACTAGGCCATCATCTTCCCAATGCTATAAATTATGGTTAACTCAGTCTCTGATTCACAGTCTCCATCTCCCATGAGGCAGGCCTAGTTCTTTGAATGAAGTTGATGCTGTGGTGTTGAATTCGGGATTAGGGGGTTAGTATTAGTAGAATTAAATTAAATTGCATAATATTCTTGAAACAAGTGCTATAGTTATGCACAATTTCTTCTGGCATGATGAGATATTTGACCAAGAGTGGTTTTGAAAATTTTAGTTCAGTGTTTGGAACAATAACAGGCTGTGTAGCAATAACATTTAATTAAATTCCACAGAAAGATAAGGAGACTGAAGATCAAGCAGGCCAGTTGAATCACCCAAGATGGTGCAGACCCAAGACTGAAATTTGCAATAACAGGGCCCTGAATGAATAAAGACCCCCAAATGTGTGGTGTAAACTCCATTATTCAGAAGTTATTTTGGGTAACTGAGATTTTGTCTCTTGTGTATGCTAGAATAAAGCCTAGCTTTCATGATTTGTGCAGACTCAAAGATTTTTCACATCAACAAAACTTTAGTAAGGACGTTGCAGAGTGAAAGGTTCTCAGCAGGCCAAGAGGATTCTTGTTGTGATAGGTTCTCATTGAATTTCAGGTTGGAATAGGGTAAGGGAGTCGTTCTGTCTGTTGGCATCACTTGCTCACAAGCTATTGCTGTTAATTATCTTGGTGTTGAATTACTTGATGCTTATTTGATGGGTTTGATGAAGCTCATCTGGAAGCAGCTTTGAGCTGATTTTAAAAACAGATATTGTTGCCATATTATGATATTTTTTAGGTTCAATGATGCTTCCAAATGATCATGTTAATTACATGACTTGCGTTGTTGTATAGCACTTTGCGATTTTGAGACAGTCAGTGTCTTTGAGTTTGAATGACTTATTCAATTTCAAGGTAATGCCAGCTAGAATTAGATTCAGGAAAGAACATTGATTCAGATCAGTTTGAAATATTCAAATAAGGGAATGAATGAAGTTCACAAAAGAAGTCAGGTGACTTTTAGACAGCCATTCATCTTTTACAGTATTTTGTTTCCTTCTTTAAAACATAGTAAAAACTTTAAAGTTGAAATTAATTGATTAGTTAATGAATTAAAAATATGCTGGGGCATGCCGCTATAGTACACCAATATCTAAGTGAATTATTCCCACTATATCCAAATCTTCTCAATAAATTATTGCTTCCAGTTCATCACCTTCACATTTGCATATTTCATACTTTTCTGTACCAATAAATCACTCTTATTTATTATTCCTCACTCTATGTTTTATTGGTAATTTTACCTTTGTGATAATTTCTCTAATCTCTGGCCGGTGGTGTTATGTTTAATTCTCCCTTTGATCTCATTTCCTAATTCTTTTGCTGTTGAGCTTCTGTATTTTCAATCAACATTCTCCATCCATATTAACAATTTGAAGACTTACTTACAGCCATAGTTACCCTTTCTGCTAAACCTTAGTCCCAGCCATTTCAGAACAGTCCCTTCCAATAGTACATTGGCACCAGGACAGGGACAAGGAGACAGTGACCCATGAAATGAAATCTCTATTCCCGCACCATTCCTTTAGCCATGAGTTGACTTCCAAATCTGATTGCCACCGTAACATACAATGATCCAGCCAATTATCCAATGAGTATTACCCATGAGGTTTTGTGTTTCAATTTATCTCCTAATTCCTAATACTCTGTGAACAAGAATTCTTCCTACGTTGATTACAGCATGAAGCCCAACAACTGGGTACTCCCCATCCCTTCCAAATTATTTTCCCTTAAGCCTGTACAGCTATTCAATAAGATCACAGCATATTTGATTACTCCACATTTGCACCATTATTCCCACCTGCAGCCACTGCAAGGTTCTGCACACAATGATCAGCATCAACTAGTCGATTGCGGCATTGATTTCCACCTCTGGGCTTCAGAGGCTCATGCATCTGGATAGAAAATTAGATGGACTGCTGATTCCCACCTATCCCCTCAATATCCTTTCACTGTCTTGTTATCAAGAATTTATCTATCTCTGCGAAAAAGATTTCAACTATCATTCTATCCATGCCTCGCATAATTTTGTAAACTTCTATCATGTCACTCCTCATCTTCTGACATTCAGGTATAAACAAACCAAGGCAACATCCTGGTAAACCTTTTCTGTACCCTCTCCAAAGTGTCCACATCCTTCTGGAAGCATGGCAACCAAATTCACCGCAGAAATTCACAAAGGGTCCTTGGATAGCACCTTCCAAACTCATGACCACTTCCACCTAGAAGAGCAATGGCATCAGACACTTGGGAACACCGCCACCTGCAAACCACTCACCATCCTGACTTGGAAATATGTCGCTATTCCTTCACTGATGCTGGGTCAAAATCCTGGAGTTTCCTCTCTAATAGCATTTGGGTTAATCCACAGCATATGGGCTGCAGCAGTTCTAGAAGGCAGCTCATCATCACCTACTCAAGGGGCAACAAGGGACAGGCAATAGTTGCTGGCCAATCAGTGATGCAAACATTCCATGAGTGAATAAAAAAATCTGTACACAATATTTCAAATGTGGCCTAACTGAAGTTCTATACAGCTGCAACATGACTTGCCAACTTTAATACTCTATGTCCCGGAAAACATCCCAATGATCCACATACCTGAAGCCCTCCCTCTTAATGTCAGCTGTTTAGCCATGTATTTAACCGTACTATCTTCCTATTCCTAGCCTCGCTGGCATGTGGCACAGGAGATAATCCTGAGATTACAACCCTAGAGGTCCTGCCTTTCAACTTCCTGTCTTTCAACTTCCTGTCTAACTCACTTTGCATGACCTCATCTCTCTCTTTCTGCTTATATCATTAGTACCAATATGGACCACAACCTTTGGCTACTCACCCTCCCCTTCCAGAATATCCTGCACCCGCTCAGAGACATCCTTGACCCTGGCACTTGGGAGGCAACACACTATCCTGGAGTCTCACGTATGGCCACAGAAGCACTGATCTTTGCCCCCTATTGCTACTGCTTGCCTACACTTTGACCCTCCCTGCTGTACATCAGAACCAGTTGTGGTGCCACTGATCTGGCTGCTGCAGTGGCTTTCCCCTGAAAGGCCACTCTCCCCAACAGTATCCAAAATGGTATACTTGTCTGAGAGGGGAATGGCCACAGGAGACTCCTACACTACCTGCCTATGCTGTCTTCCTGTACCGTTTTCTGTAGTGTGACCATTTTGCTAAATGTGCATACCCCATTAACCTGTCCTGCCACCTTTAGGGATCTGTAAGCACCATCAGGGACAGATTCTCAATTCTACCAGAAGTGGAAAAATCCCTCCCACATCCACCTTATCAAGATCTCTCAGGATTGTATATCTTTCAATCAAGTCACCTCTTACTCTTCTAAACTGCAATGCATATAAGCCCAGCCTGTCCAAAGTTTCCTCATAAGGTGGCCCATACCTTTATTCCCATGCCATATGGCTTTGTTTTCTGCAAAATCTTTATATAGCACCTTTATCAAAGGCCTATACTCTTATACATCTACAACCTTTCATCTCTGCCCCACCTGTTCCCTGGTGCTTGGTTGGAAATTTGGCACCCTTCCCACAATTTCTTCTTAACTTTGCATGTATTGAAGACTTTGTACCAGTTAGGCAGGACTGGTATCTGCTGTGCCTCTTTACTAACTCTCCTACTTAACTCTTAACTTCCTGACTAACTGTCAAACCTCTCCTTCCTGTACTCATGTGTTCCCCTGCTGAGTAACTCACCGTGTAATAAGTTACCCTTCCATTACTAGTGCAGAAAAGTCATCCCGAGATTGCAAAAGCCATTATGTAAACACAAGTCTTTCTTTTCCATTCTTATGTGAGATTAATTGTTCATTCGCCCCTCACATGAGATTGCTGATAATAGAATGTAAATAAAAGAAAGCAGCATTAGCCACGTTGTTGTTTCAACAGCACATTCTAGACCATTGTAATCACTCTTCAGCTGTTTGTTGATTTTAGTGAAAACTATTTGTTATTCCTGAGAATTTATGTTTTGTTATTTCCCCGTTCTATTTATTTTGTTTCATGCATTTGGGGAAGGTGCATGCTGAAGGATGAAAGATTGGAGCTGGTAGTAGTTTTGACAGTTATAGCTTTCCTGAGCACGATGATCAACAGCTGGAAGAACAAAAACAGCCTCCATACTGCCTCTGGTCCTCAGACTGACTTCTTGGATTCCTGCTGGCTCAGTTCCTGCTAGACTTGACACTTGGATCTCCTGCTGCTGTCAACACTCCTGGCTTAGCCGCCTCAGATCCCCCATTGACTCTTAGATAGCAACTGTGTCATTTCAATTAAATGAAGTTTTACACATTTGCTGTAAGATTCCTGCTTGTGATTGTGCACATAACAGTTTTTATTGCAGGTGCCTCAGCTTTTGAAAATAATTAATTTGCATTCTAAGTGAGAATTTCTTGCATTAGATACAAAACACTATATATAATATTTAAAGATTTAAAAGGAATACACGTAGAAATTAAGTTCCTGTTATAACACTGATCTTTGTCTGTGCATAGTGTATTGCTCTGCAGTACTTCTAGTACATAGTAATGGATCAAAATCTAAGTGTTCTCTGGTTAATTCAAAGTCACTTGTTATTCGAAAGAAAATCAAAAATTTCAGTTGTATGAATTACTTAATTTAAAGAGAACAGCACAGAGCCTTTTCTATATATTTGCAATCTAAATGAAGCCAACTTGAATTTGGCAATTTGTGTGTTAAACAGGCATTTTAAAAATTGGCTATGTGCAGTGAGAGAGTTTGTACGTGGTATGTACACTTTTTCTACATGATTACACTCTAAATATAGGTAAATTCACTTGGTCTTACATTTTTTGAAATTAATTCTCAATGTGACAAGACCAACATTTATTGCCCTTTCTGAATTGTCCATGAGAAGGTGGTGGTGAGCCACTGTAGCCCTGTGATGTAACTACATATTCAGTGCTGTTAGGGAACGAGTTCCAAGAGTTTGGCCAAATGACATTGAGGGAATGGTGATATAATTCCAAATTAAGATGGCATGTTTCTTTGATAAGAGAATGTAGCTGGTGGTACCCCAATGTGCCTGCTGTCCCTATTCTTCTTCATATAAAAGGTTGCAGATTTGGAAGATGCTGTTAAAGGAACCTTGACATGTCACTGTTATTTAATATGTAGATGGTGCTCACTGATGCTGCTATACACTTAAGGTGGACGGACCAAGTATTTAAGGTAGCGGTAATGTCATTCAAGCAGATTATTTTGTTTTGAACATTGTTGAATTTATGTGCTGCTGAAGCTGCACTCATACAGGTAAAATCAGAGTATTCTCTAATGCTCCTGACCTGTGCATCATAGGCTATGGACAGGATTCTGGGGAGCCAGGAAGTAAGTTACTCACTGCTAAATTTCAGCCCCTGATCTGCTCTTGTAACTACAGTCTTTATGTGGCTGGTCCAGTTAAATTTCTGATAAATAGTAAAACTTCAGGTTGTTGATTACAGGGTTTTAGCAATGCTAATGCATTTGAAAATCAAGGAAAGATAATTCTATTCTGTCTTGATGTAGATGGTTAGTGCCAGGAAATTGTAGTAATGCAAATGTCACATTCTCCAAAGCAGTCAGTGCTCCATTACCATTGTGGGGACCGAGAGATCCACCCATGTTTCCCTCTCTCCACACACCCTGAGGTCTATGATTGTCCTCACCCCTGACATTGGCAGGCCAACAACACTCCCCTGAGCCCCTCTCATCCTCACGTCCCAATACCTGCAAACCAACTGAAAGCCAAATACAATGGGAGAATTAGATATGATATGAAAATTGTTATTATTGAATTACTTGAGATGTCAATGGATTATAATTACAAGACTACAAGACAATGAAATGTCTGGCTCAATGGTGAAGGATAATTTGGTTATACTTCAATGACTTTTTACATAGCATTGAAGAAGGAAATGGGAAATGTTATGGGCCTATTTTCAGGAACAACCATTTTTGGGCTTATCACACTCTCTCTGATCCCACAAAGGATACCTTACCTTCTCCACAAATGTTAGGAGCCCTAGCGATACATCCTTGGATCTCATTCCCACTAATAATTGTGCTTCAGGATTGTACTAAGAAGGTCAGGTAGAAGTTTAGATTGCAGCAAGTGCTGCAGAAGCTCACGGGTAAATAGAAAATTATTTTAAAATTCCCCTGGGGAAGTGATCCCAGCCCTCAGAGGGTGGATTGTGGATTTCTTTGTAAACATAGATGTTGAGTGGCGAGGCTACATTGCCGTTTGCCTTCCCTCACAAGGTCAAAATTCACACGACACCAGGTTATAGTCCAACATGCCTACCATCCCTCACAAGATTTGCAATGTCCCTGAGTGCCTCAGTCTTGCAGCAAAGACCTTAATTAGGCATCAAGCCCATTACTTGCATATATATAACCTTCCTCAAGTATAGATGAAGAGTACCTCCTTGTATTTGACTTTACGAGAAATAGTGGGTAGTGCACCGCCGGTCACAAATATACACCCTGACTGTCACTTTAAGAACTTAGCAAGGTAAGTCGTGCCACCAAACACTATCATTCCCAACATCCCTCCCCCAGAGATGATATGCCAGCTGGCTGTAATCAGGGCTGGCTAATTTTCTGAAGAAAGGTCTAGACCCGAAACGTCAGCTTTCCTGCTACTCTGATGCTGCTTGGCCTGCTGTGTTCATCCAGCTCTACACCTTGTTATCTCTGGTTAATTTTCTGCTGCCTCAC
>NC_063339.1:36143836-36153343 GCF_021869965.1 Rhincodon typus | reverse complement strand
AACAACATCACTTACTATTTCTTTTTTCAAGTCACGCACCATCCTGACTTAGAACTATATCACTGCCTTTAGTCAAAATCCTGGAACTCCCTTCCTAACAGCACTGTGACTGCAGTAGCTCACCATCACTTTGTTGAGGACAATAAATGCTGGCCCAACCACTGACATTCACATCCCATGGATGAATAAATTAAAACAGATAACAGAAACTTATGTTTGTAATGAATTGTAACTAAACTAATTTCAAGTAGTTTATTGTGACTAATAAAGAAAGAGAGTCTTTTAATAGAATTTAGATAGAGTGGATTTGAATTCAAAACCTAGGAACCCAAGGACAGTTGATCAGCTAACTATTCTATAAAAATGTCAACTATGAAATATACAAAGTGCTTTTTGTAAACAAATCGATTGCTTGAATGAGATAGTAAGAACTGCAGATGCTGGAGTTTGAGATAACAAGGTTTGGAGCTGGAGAAACACAATAGGCCAGGCAGCATCAGAGGAGCAGGAAAGTTGATGTTTCGGGTTGGCTCCCTCCCGATCTGAAACATCAACTTTCCTGCCCCTCTGATGCTGCCTGGCCTGCTGTGTTCCTCCAGCTCCACACTGTGTTATCATTGTTTGAATGAGCTGAGTAAAAATGTACTAAATTGAAGCATAAATAAACTGTCTGTTATAATTCAACACTGACCTGAAGGACTTCCACCTTGTGAACAAAAATCTAAACAAAAATCAGAGATATACGTTCAAGAATTCAACAAGAAGTAACATATATCTGCCATCCAACATCGAAAGCACATTCTGTGATGATTTAGGTCAATGTCAATATAATACATAGCCTGAATGACTTTCAAAATCTGGAAAATGTATCCTGTTCTACTCATCAATTGATCATAAACATGGACATCAGAAATTCAGAAATAATTAACTTATTACGCTGCTAATCAGCATAATATATTTCAGGACAACTTGGTCTTTTTACTGGAATCATAAAGAACGCATAAAAGATGTGTGGTGACCACTGCAAAATTTATGTCTCATTTTCTTCCAATGATTTATATTCAGCTGAAATGTTGGATATAGGATTAACCTTGTTTATTCATCAATCTCTAATTCATTATCTATATATACCCAACCACATACCCTGGCACACGTTGTACATTTTTGTAGTCTTTAGACTGTAGTATTGTGAAATGGATCAAGAAAAATGTTAACCTTCATCAATATAGCAAAATAATGTACAAGATATGATAATTGTTGAGCTAAAGTTGATCTGGCATCAATTCTAAGCATGAGAAGCTACTAACACATGGAAAAGATTTCCACGCTCAGTCAGAAAACAGTGTAACATCTGCATAAGAACGTTGTAAGTTTGTGTGGCACACCATGTCTTAAGCACATACCTGAACTGATACTCTGCTTATCCATTAAATTAGTTTGCAGCTGAGATCAGTCCTAGTGCAAAAATCCTTTTTATTTTTCCATCCCGGGGATACTGAGGCTGAATGCAGGACTAGGCTGTCATTCCAGTTGAAATTATCTAACTCAAACTGGACCTGACTCAGGAATTTCCTTGATTGCTTCATGGCAGTGTTGCACAAAGCCAACACTCAATTATTTGGTAGCATTAGAATTATTTATTGGACGTGTCACATTTCTCTGCTTCAAATATATTTTGACTGAGTTTTAGAAAGAAGAGAGTTATATTAAAATACTGCAAGACCAATCAACTAAAGAGACATGAATGATTTTGTTTTGAATATTTTGAAATGTAAGAACATGAGTAGGCCATTTAGCCTGACAAGCCTGCTTTGCCATTCAATCAGATTTGCATGAGAGGAGAATGCTGATTGTATTCCCTTGATTTTGGTATTTCTTGCAAATTGTGCAAGACAAGATTTTTTTTAAAAAATGACCTTTTTCAGCAATGTGTTTCCTGGTCAAAAAGAAAAAGGAGGCATATGTAAGGTTTAGAAAACTGAGTAGTAAGCTTGCAAACAACACAACGTTTGGGGGATCTGTGGATGGTGTTAGAGGATGCAACAGGATATAGGTAGTCTGGAGACTTGAATGGAAAACTGGCAAATGGTGGTTAATCCAAACAAATGTGAGGGAATGCATTTTGGATGATCTAATGCAGAAGGAAAACATCCAGTAAATGGCAGTGGCATCAACATATAGAGGGATCTAGGCATACAGGTCCAAAGTTCTGTGAAAGTGGCAACACAGCGGGTAAGGTGGTCAAGGAAGCATTTGGCATGCTTGCTTTCAATGGGTGGAGCATAGAGTATAAAAACTAGCAAGTCATTTTGCAGCTGCATTGAACTTAATTTAGGCCACATTTAGAATATTGTGTGCAGTTCTGGTTGCCACGCTACCAGAAGGATGAAGAGCATTTGGAGAGGGTACAGAAATGTTTAACCAGGATGTTGCCTGGTTTGGAGGGTATTAGCTATGAGGAGCGATTAGACAAACATGGTTTGTTTTCACTTGAATGTCAAAGGATAAGTGCCAACCTGAGGCATGGATAGAATGGATAGTCTGTCTTTTTCTGAGCATAGAAATGCCAATTACTAGGGTACATAGGTTTAAGATAAAAGGAAGTAAGTTTAAAGGAGATGTGAGAGGCAAGTATTTTAACAAGTGTGGTAAGTGTCTGGAATGTATTGCCAGAAGAACTGGTGGAGGTGGATACAAAAGCAAGTTTAAGAGTCATGTTGACAGATGTATGAATAGGCAGGGAATAGTGAAATATGGTCAGTGTAGAGACAAAAGGTTTTTAGCTTAGAAAAGGATCATGTGTTGGCACAGGCTTGATGGGCCAAAGGGCCTGTTCTTATTCTGTGCTGTACTGTTCTTTGTTCTTTGTTCACTCAAGTTCTGTACAACTAAATGACTATTTAATAGATCATAACTGTTCATCTATCTCATGGCACTTTTCCACATTATCTCCACATTTCTTGATATCATTAGCCTTTGGAACTCTATTGATTTATGTCTTGAAGATACTCAATTATTGAGTTTCCCCAACCCTCTGAGTGAGAGAATTTCAAAGATTCATCACCCACTAAGTGGAGAAATTGTTCCTCATCTCAGTTTTAAACACCCTACCTTTTACCCTGAGATTATGTCCCTGGTTTTAAACTCATCTGCCCAGGGGAACATCTTTTTGCATCCACCCTGTCACGCCTTGTAAGAATTTTATAGCTTTTAATGAGATTATCTCTCATTCTTTGAAATTATAGGAAATAAAAACTCTGTTTCTTCAATGCCTCTTTATAAAACATTTCCTAGTTATAATCGTAGGGATTAATCTGCAGTGCCTCTGTTGCACTCCTTCTGTGAAAAGTCTATCATTCCTTAGATAAGGAGACCCAAACTGTACACAATACTCCAAATGCAATTTCACCAAGGCTCTATCCAATTGCAGTAAGACAACTTTATTTCTGTATTTATTAATAATACGTTTCAGGTTATGTAACGCATTAAAAGAAACCAACCACGCTTTTATATTCCAAAATCTCTTACGTTATTGTTCTTTTGGCTCAGCGATTTT
This sequence comes from Rhincodon typus, assembly GCF_021869965.1. NCBI lineage: Eukaryota > Metazoa > Chordata > Chondrichthyes > Orectolobiformes > Rhincodontidae > Rhincodon > Rhincodon typus. The sequence goes on along the minus strand of NC_063339.1, from coordinate 36,149,787 downwards.
TAATTGACAGCAGTTGATTTTCAATCAACAATCTTTTGTATGTAAAAATATGGGGTTAAGTTTACATTTAGCTGCAGAGGCTAGGTCAGAGGTGGGTAGACTATCAACTTTCTGCTGCTGTATGTATCTGCGTCCAAGGAATTTTGCCAGAGGCTGCTTTAAGCAAATGATAGTTAATTGTAAATGTTCCAAATAACATGTGGGCCCCCAGTGAATCAGAAGCCTGGCCAGTCTTTGTGGCAGGCCTGTGGATGGGGCGGGATGACAAGGAGTGGGGCCAGCACCTCACCAATAAAGTTAATCCTCTGTTCAGTTATTGTGCTGAAAAGCCATAGTCACAGCTATGCACTTATAGGCTTTCCTATAGAGCAGCTCCCCATCCAAAATGATGGTGTGGCAACTGAAGATTCTTCAGAGAACACCTCCACCTTGAGGTACACTCTCTTTACCCTACCACACCAGCAGTGCCTGCCTCTGGCAATGAGTTTGGTAATCTTTCAGCACTGGAAGGCCTCCAGTCTTAGAACGTTTCTCTATTTCCTTAATTAAACAACTAGCATATCATTTGGCTACTAATTGACCACCTTTAAAACTGCATTGAAAGTGGGGTCAGTATTAACAAAATGTCCTGATATCATAATTCTGATCCCAAAACAAAACAAAAATTCAGCACTTGGAATTAATCTGCAATTTGATAAAAAAAATACAGAATGCTTCCGGTATTTTGCCGGATAATTCAATAACTAGTTATTTTCAGGTACTTGTATTAAGGTATTCAATCTACAGTCTTTAATCCAAGAACAGCTCAGAAATGTCAGAGATTACAGGGTATGCTTTGGTGCATAAGAAACAATTGTTGTCAAGGTTCAAGTGATATTTGAAAAATGAGGAAGGGAATAAAGGCATCTTAATTGTTTTATTAAGTATAGTAACATTTATTATGATTATATTCTCTATTCTTTTGACCATTAGCTGTCCATTTACTTTTTCTAAAATTAAATAGGCTGGGTTATAGCCCAAGGTTCAGATGGTGGAGAATATTTTCAATCTGCTTTTCAAAGACAAGAAGGTTCAAATGGTGCATGATTTTCCTTTCTATCTATTCTTAGACTATCCAGCATGCTTAACTGCACAAATAGTGGTGATATGAGTCAATCATCTAAATGGAATGGACATTTTGAAGTGTGACACATACTTCCTCATATGTCATGGCTGCATTATTGAAATATTAAATATAATTACATGGCTTGCATATAACATTTTGACTTAAAGCATCATTCCAAGAACAATGCATGGATTATGGAATTCTATTAATGTTGGTTAACAGAGTTTTACTTTGAGTCACCCATTTTTGTGCCTTTAATTAATTTTTCTACATATCAGAATGCTAATTGTACAGATTATTTATCACTTTTGGCTGAACAACATGACAGTGATCCTTTTTATAATTCTAAATGCTGTATATGCCTGCCATCAATGCTCAGTTTTCAGTAATCTAGAAATAAATGATCTGTGTCTGCTTGGAACTCTACATGCAGTTCAGCGCTTAGAAGAATTAAAAATTGTATCTACTTTATAAGAATGATCCATGACAATATATTTAACTTTATTGATATTTAAGTCAAATTATTTTAGTCAAATCTACTGAATAAAAAGGCAAGCCAGCTGTACTTTTTAACATATAGGGCTGAATCTGACTCTTTATTAGCTGTGTCAATTTTGTCAAGTTTCATGGAGGATTCCTTAGTGAGAGACCTAAACTGCATCTTACCAAACTCGCTTCATTACTTACCTACACCTCCCGTATGGTGTTCCTCTTGTCTGATTCTAGCCCTACCTTACCGCCAGCTGTTCCCAGAAAAAACTCTGCATTCACTGGATATCCATTGAAAGGCCAGCATTTCTAGTCCCTGCCTTCTTTAAAAGACCAATGTGCACCCAGACGACCATTGGCATTCTAAAACTTCAAAGCTCGCTCAAGGACGATCTTTCTGAAGACATCTGAAATGAGGGAAATGGCACGATGATTCTCAGATAGGGATCTGTAGGTCCTGGTGTATGGGGTGAACCAGAGAAGGGGTGTCATTGTTCAAGAGGACTGTTTGAGGGGGCCATGCCACCACACCCTAGCAGCTTGGTCCAAGGTCACTACCAAGGTCAGTGCTGTTCTTACATTCTGGACAAACAGCCAGCAATACCACAAGATCTTCTCCACTCTGCCAGGGTAAGTGCGACACTCTTCTCTGCTATTTCATACTCACTCTATCTCTCCCACGAAGGCTCATGATGTATCACTCCTACTACTGCACGCAATATCTTCCTTCATTCGTTCTCATTGGCCCCAAACCACCAACCCTCCATGGCCCTGATCACTCGCTGAGTCACCTGACTGCCTTTGTCTCACAATGCACCAGAACCAATCGCTGTGCCACCCACTCTCATCTCACTCAATCCCTCCATCTTTCTCATTACAGGAGAAAACAGCCCAGAACAGGATGGTTTGTGCAGTTCCTGGCATCAGGATCCTCACATTGTATGAGGAGAGAATCATGTCCCTTGCAGAATGAGACCAAGACTGCTCCTGTATAGATACAGAGACATGCATGTCCAACCAACCAAGTAGGTACCATTCCTCATTCAACTGAAACTCTCACATTAACCCAACCATCAACATCACTCATTGCACACCACTTCTAACTACTGGCTACAATGCCTCCTCTTCAAGTGTTGAATAGACTGGCACTTAATATTGAATTGAACTGAATGGAATAATTTTTTGTCACTTGTATTTCACAAATATATACAATGAAAAGTGTAGTGTGCAACATGCTCCGGTGCCATTTTGAAATACAGGAGATATATAGATATAACTAAAATATAACTGTAAAGAGAGTTCATTTTCCTCCGTTCTTATCGGCTCCGGTAACTGATGAGATGCATCCAAACATTTTGAAGATCGTGAAGCTTCTAGAGACAATTATTGGGATAGAATTAGTAATTACATAGAAAATGGTGGTTGATTCAGAAGAGTCAACTTGGATTTCAAAAAAGGAAGTCATGTTTAACTTTCTTGCTGGAGTTTAATGAAGAGGTAATACAAAGGCTCAATTAGGCTAACACTGTAGATGTGGTGTACATTGACTTTTAGAAAACAAAACAAAGAACTGTAGATGCTGGAAATCTGAAACAAAAACCAAAATTGCTAGTGAAACTCAGCAGGTCTGGCAGCATCCGTGGAGAGAAAGCAGAGTTAAGGCTTTGGCTACTGAGAGAAGAGCTGAAGGCAGGAGTAGCTTTGAAAGATTTTTTTTTAAAAATATGGATTTTAGAAGCCTTCTCAGCTTCTCAACCATTGAGTCTCTCTCTTACACAACTGCAGCTGTATGTGGGCAGCATGGTGGCTCAGTGCTTAGCACTGCTGCTTCACAGTGCCAGCGATCCAGGTTCGATTCCACCCTCAGGTAACTGTCTGTGTGCAGTTTGCACATTCTCCCTGTGTCGGTGTGGCTTTCTTCTGGTTTCTCCCACAGTCCAAAGATGTGCATGTTAGATGGATTGGCCATGGGAAGTGCAGGGTTACAGGAATGGGGTGGGCTGTTCTTCAGATGGTCAATGTGCCCTGCTTCCATGCTGTAGGATTCTATTCTATAAAAAGTGAGCAGTGGGGAGGCAGAAGTTCATAACTCAGAGACAGGGGACACCTCAACTCAGAACTAAGGGTGATAAAATACCACAGATTGGAGTTCAGGAGCAAGGGAGATGCCAATCAGGTTGTATAGGTAATGATGTTAAAAATAGTCCTGCTTGCTCAATGAGATTTCACTCCCTATTAACTTACAATGCTGAAACAAAACAATGTTAAACAAGGCAACTTTAAATGAGAACTTATGGTAGCTGAAAGTAGAATTGCTATAGCTTCACTTGTTTTCTAGTTATTAAAGTAAACTCTAGCTGAAACAACCTTAGAAGGTTCTGCCTGTGATTGAGCACTGTCCATACTTATAATTCCAGTTTTTTGTATAAAACGCACCATGGGAGAAGTTAGGCTGTAGAAACTGTTGTGTCATCGTATATATTATAGACAAGACATTTAAGATAATTCCATGACATCACAACATATGATGCTGCAGTATAAAGGTACCTACTTTGTTTTCAATCACTCTGTCAATGTAATGGAGTCAGTGTACTGTCTTCAATCAGTTATCTATATATAACGCACATTAATAACAATAAAAACAAAGCCCAGACTATATGTAAGTCTCTGATGGTATAGCAAGGTAAATTGTTATTGTTGTTAATAAACTTCAAGGCATCCGTTTTAAAAAGAACCCAGTCTTTGTGGTATATATTACATGAGCTAATATATAGGAAAGCATTCAGGCTATATCATACTAGCAGTGGTGTTTGATTCAGGAACCACTTCATAGTGGCACATCAAAGTCTCAGCAGCTGGGCACTAAAAGCTGATCATGACAGCTAGTAGTGACAGCTATTTGTTACTAAAGGCTCAAATGGTGATAGCAGCAGTGGAATTTGTAAAATAAGTACCTTTCCTAACAGTAATTTCTCAACACCTCCCTGAGTTCAGAGTTAACAACCAAGACTAAAGTGTAACAACCTGTACTGAAGCATAGTAACCAGAATGGAGAAGTAATATTTGTGAGTAGTGTCTCAATCTCTGATTATAAAAAAGGTAGACCATGACTGATCTGATTTAACAAATGGAGGTTTTACAAGAGCTGTATGATAGCTCCAATCTAATAAAACTGATCCTTTGGCAAAATACAGAAAAAAATACACTGAAGAAAACCATTTCCTAAATTAATAAGGCCTTCCCTCTGCCCAGATATTGGTTGATTCTGCCATCTTCCTTTTTTTTGAAATGTTGCAAAAACAAGATAAAGGTGTACGTGACATCACCTGCAGGAACAGCTCAGCTATTCTTTTAAATGAAGAAAATATAAAAGGAAGTGAGAAATTCTAATTTACAACTAGTCAGAAGTTTAATTATTTAAAAAACTTTTTCACTTCCAAGACCAACAAATAGCTGATAAAGCAGTCAAACGCCTTATTGCTTTCAGAACAAGATTGGCTCAAATGTCGGAGACACAGGATGGTGTTGGAGGGTTGCTTTATGGACTGGAGGTCCATGACCAGTGGTATGCCACAAGGATCAGTGCTGGGTCCACTGCTTTTTGTCATTTATATAAACAATTTGGATGTGAGCAAAGGAGATATGGTTAGTAAGTTTGCAGATGGCACCAAAATTAGTGGTGTAGTAGACAGTGGAGAAAGTTATCTCAGAATACAATGGGACCTCGATCAGAGGAGCTGATGAGCCAAGGAGTGGCAGATGGAGTTTAATCTTGATAAATGTGAGGTGTTGCGTGTTGGTAGGGCAAATCAGGGCAGGACTTATACACATAATGGTAAGGACCTGGGGAGTGTTGCCAAACAAATAGACTTTGGAATGCAGATTTATAGATCCTTGAAAGTGGAGTTGCAGATAGACAGGGTAGTGAAGAAGGAATTTGATACGCTTACTTTTATTGGTCAGTGCATTTAGTATAGGATTTGGGAGGTCATGTTGCGGCTGTACAGGACATTGGTTAGGCCACTTTTGGAATAGCATTCAATTCTGGTCTCGCTGCTATAGCAAAGATGTGTGAAAATTGAAAGAGTTCAGAAAAGGTGTGTAAGGGTGTTGCCAGGGTTGGAGAGTTTGCGCTATGGGGAGAGGCTGAATAGGCTGGGGCTATTTTCCCTGGAGTGTCGAAGGCTGAGGGTGACCTTATAGAGATTTATAAAATCATGAAGGGCATGGATAGGGTAAATAGACAAGGTCTTTTCCCCAGGGTTGGGGGAGTCCAAAACTAGAGGGCATAGGTTTAAAATGACAGGGGAAATATTTAAAAGGGACCTAAGGGACAACTTTTTCATGCAGAGGATGG
>NC_063339.1:36125353-36143436 GCF_021869965.1 Rhincodon typus | reverse complement strand
CTTCTTCAGAAAATGAAGAAGGGTCTAGGCCTGAAATGTCAGCCTTCCTGCTCCTCTGATGCTGCTTGGCCTGCTGTGTTCATCCAGCTCTACACTTTGTTATCCCCTTTTTGCTCTCCTGATTTCCCTCTTAAGTATACTCCTACTGTTTTTATGCTCTCCTAAGTCTTCACTCAATTTCTATTGTTATATCTGATCTATGCTTTCTTCTTATTCTTGACCAACATCTCAAATTCTCCAGTCATCCAGCATTCCCTACTCCTACCAGCCTTGCCCTTCACTCTAACAGGAACATCCTGTCTCTGGACTGTCGTTATCTCATTTTTTGAAGGCTTCGCATTTTCCAGCTGTCCCTTTACCTGCAAACATCTGCGCCACCCCTCCACCATCTACTTTTGAAAGTTTTTGCTTAATATCGTCAAAATTGGCCTTCCTCCAATTTAGAACTTTAACTTTCAGATCTGGTCTATCCTTTTCTATCACTATTTTAAAACTAATAGAATTATGGTCACTGGCCCCAAAGTGCTCCCCCATTAACACCTCAGTCACCTGCCCTGCCTTACTTCCCAAGGGTTAGTCAAGTTTTGCACCTTCTCTAGTAGGTACATCTGTTATAAAGTGATGGTTGAACCCCCTCTGAGAACTAAAACCGAAAATCCCAAAGACGAGCACCTTACCCTATAATCTGTTAAAAGGAGTGTGAAAAATGGCATAACCTGTCTTTCAGCAACTTCTAGTGGTAAAACAAAATAAATCCCTGACACTCACTTTAAAATCAACAAGTAACAATTTATTTATCTAACTCTAACAGTGAACAAATTAACTAAACTATTAACAAACCAAATAAATCCCTTCTAACTACTAACTATTCCCAAATAAAGCAAGGTTCTAATGGTACGCTGTTCCAATAATTGTAAGTCCCAAAATAATTTAGTCTTTCGAAATTACAGCCAGGTTACCTGTCTTCCGGAATGTTCTGTACTCTCTCTGTTGATTCTTCTGCCAGGAATATTAACTAGTTGTGCCATTGGTACCATTGTTATTTAGATGGCGCTTTCTCAAAGACATAGAGGAGGCTGTGAGAGCCAGAGATTTTCTCTTGAGAGCTGAGGGTTTTTAGCTCTAGCAGATGGCAGCTAGCTCTGGGGATTTGTCCAAATGCCCCCTTCTTTTTATACCCTTGATGACATATCAATATTTCTTACACTAGGATTGGTCATTTGTTGTCAAAACTATCAGACTTAAATTTAGTAGGTTTTTGGTATCTAGGTACCTGGTTCAAATTGATTGGCTAAATTCAAAAGCCTGTGTCTTGGTAAAAACTACTGCTTGGCCTGCTGACTGTACAGCCTTTTGATACAAATGTTCAGTTTTGGTGGTCTCTATTTACTTGAAAACTTCCGAGCTGCTGTATTTAAATCTCTAAGCACAGAAAAAGCACATGAACTTTTAAATAGACAACGCAATGTTTTCCCCTTACCTCGTTCTCTACTTTGTTCCTGCCTGGCCTGTCTATTTGACTTACTCTTTTTCCTACTGTAGCAGTCTCAGGTTGATCACTTTCCTCACTATCTCCCTGGGTCACATCCACCCCCTTACTAATTTAAATCCTCACGAGCAGCTGTAACAAATCTCCCCACCAATACATTAGTCCCCATCCAAATCAGGTGGAATCTGTCCTTCTTATCCAGATCACTTCCATCCCAGAAGACATTCCAATGATCCAGAAAGTTGAATCCTTCTTCCCTGCACCAGCTCCTCAGTCGCACATTCATCTGCTTTATCCTTCTATTCCTACCCTCACTAGCTTGTGGCACTGGGAGTAATTCAGATATTAATATACTTGAGAGCTTGCTTTTTAAATCCCGGCCTAATTTCTTATATTCTGTCCTCATAATCTCATCCTTTTCAATTCGTATGTTGTTAGTTCCAACGTGTACAATGACCTCCTGCCGGTCCTGTTCCCCTTTGAGAATATTCTGCACCCTCTCCAAGGTATCTTTGATGTTCAAGAGCAATATGAAACAACAATTAAGAGACAGAAAAGAAAAACTGGTCCAATTATGACCTTCAGATATAAATGCAACTCTTAAACGTTTGTAGCAAGAATTTCTGCTTTAGATGCAATCCACATTCAAAATTGTGCTGGTTTTAGAAAGCATTTTCTGTTCAATTTTCCCCTCCGATACATCTGTGCCCTGCTGAATTAAAATCTATCATGAACAGTACTTTATGGATGAGAGACAGTAGGAACTGCCAATGCTGGAGAATCTGAAATGGGGGAGGAGAAGGGGATTCTGAAATAAATAGAGAGCGAGGGGGAGGCGGATAGAAGAAGGGTCCAGACCCGAAACGTCAGCCTTCCTGCTCTTCTGATGCTGCTTGACCTGCTGTGTTCATCCAGCTCTACACCTTGTTATCTCAGTACTTTATGGAATATATTTTTCAAAAATTTCAGTTCAAATATATTTTTGATATATGTAACAGTTATAACATGGTGTAATTCTATTAATGCAGTTGAAAATGGTTTTACCATAATAATAAGAATTTTCTATCAACAACTCTAGTCCAGCTTCTGTAAGTCACCTGACAACTGGAAATGTATTTATAAACTATATAGAAGTTACTAGTTTCATTTGGGTACAATAGCCAATTCCTTATGAAATTGTGAAGTAAAATTTAAAAGCTGTCAATATGTGCCTATTTGTGCTCTTGCACCTAACAAAACAGGTTTAATTAATTTTAATATGCTAGTAAAGGTGCAATTAGTAAAATCTCACCCACAGGAATAATACCTTTCGAGGCCATGACCAGTTTAGTTGGTGGCCTTGTGCAAAAATCAGAGGAGAAGGGTGGGAGTGATTTATATCTATAAGAAGGAACCAAAAAACCATGAGCGAGAAGAGGAAATGGTACATAATTAGTTTTCCTCCATTTTATGGGAAAATAAAACAGTTGTTATTTATTGTATGAGTTAGGAACAGGAGTATGAAATTCAGCTCCTCAGGCTTGCTCTGCCATTCAAGAAGATCATGACTGATCTGATTACAACTTTGAATCCACATTCCCACCAATGCCTGATAACTCTTCAACCTCGTACTTGACAAGACTATCTACTTTGGCCTTAAAATTATTCAAAGACTCTGATTGAAACCGATAAAATGACGAAACAGTTCATGTTATACAGAATGGCTTCAGTAGTACAGAACCAGAGAAAAGCAAATAAACACATTTATTTATTTGGTAGGGGTGGTAGTGGATCATGTTTTAAAATAACAGAATGTAAGGGAAGAGACAGATACAGTTGAATCATATTGTAGGAGCATTTAACAATTATTTTACATCAGGTACCAATAGTTGGGAGCATGGGTCTGGGTGGGATGCTCTTTGAAGGGTTGGTGCAGACTCAAAGGGCCAAATGGCCTCTTACCACACTGTTGGGATTCTATGATTCTATGATATAATGGAGAGAACAAGATTTAGTGAAAAAATCTGTCTCCTAGGAGAATCTGTTGCCAACTTTAATCATTGTCTTTAAACATTGTCGGAGTTATTGTTATTGTGATGATTTTCAACCAGAAGTCATTTGAAACCGAATTGTCAGAATTTCTTATGCATTTAATGGTAAGGTCCTGGGGAGTGTTGCTGAACAAAGAGACCTTGGAGTGCAGGTTCATAGTTCCTTGACAGTGGAGTCACAGATAAATAGGATAGTGAAGAAGGCATTTGGTATGCTTGCCTTTATTGGACATTGCATTAAATATAGGAGTTGGGAGGTCATTTTGCAGCTGAAAAGGACTATGGTTAGGCTAATGTTTGGAATACTACATGCAATTCTGTTCACCCTGCTATCGGAAAGATATTGTGAAACTTGAAAGTGTTCAGATAAGATTTATAAGGATGTTGCCAGGGTTGGATGTTTTGAGCTGTAGGGAGAAACTGAATAGGATGGGGCTATTTTCCCTGGAGCATTGGAGGCCAAGGGGTAACCTTATAGAGGTTTATAAAATCATGAAGGGCATAGACAGGGTAAATAGTCAAGGTCTTTTCCCCGGGGTGGGGATGTCCAAAACTACAGTGCGTAGGCTTAAAGTGAGAGGGGAAAGATTTAAAACGGACCTAAGGGACAATTTTTTTCATGCAGACAGTGGTGTGTGTATGGAATGAGCTGCCAGAGGAAGTGGTGGAGGCTGGTTCAATTACAACATTTAAAAGGCATCTAGATGGGTATATGAATAGGAAGGGTTCAGAGGGATATGGGCCAAATGCTGGCAAATGGGACGAGATTTAATTAGGATATCTGGTCAGCATGGATGAGTTGGACTGAAGGGTCTGTTTCTGTGCTGTACATCTCTATGACTTTATGACTATTTCAGGGATGTAAGAATGAAAACAGGATCTCACAGTAGAGAGAGCTTTCCAGATAATGATAGAAGCTGAAATCTGAAAAATTGGGAACTGAAAGTCAAACTAGCTCAAGGAGTTCATCAGAATTTGTCAACTGTCTAAGGTAACAAAACACCTGAACATCACACGGTATATCTATGCAAAGGTCTTTAAATAATTTGATGCTAGAAGTTACAGTTCTAAATGTAGAGTTCTAAATGAAAATAATGTCTAGCTTTATCATGCCATTGCAACTTTTCTAAGAAACCAGGATATTTCCAGAGAAGTGCAAAAGTCGAAAAATGACTGTTCAACAACAGAACTAATAAGGCTTATGTGTAAAAGAACTTTCCAGCAAATATCTTTGAGAGAAAACTCAAAATACCAAGACTCAACTTCATTGGAACACATATCGTTATTTGATGGCATACCACTTTGGAAAATACAAATTAACATTTCCTGGGGCTAATTGGTGACTCATCCGACACAAATATGATTAGTAATCATACAGGTCATCCAACTAATTTTAAACTTGACACTAGGGAGGGTGATAGTGCATTATCTGAAAAAATCTTTTGATTAAGGAGAAAGAAACTGGAATGATCTGACAGAAATTTGCATGGAACAGGTAAAACACCACTCAAAATCAAAGGAGTCCCAAGAGTACTCTTAAAATACAGAGATCAATACACTGCAAAGAAGGCATACATCATCAGGAACCAACAGCTCTCAGCTCTGAGCAGAAAAGCATGCAGCATTGCTCTTAAAACATAAGAACATAAGAACTAGGAGCAGGAGTAGGCCGTCCGGCCCTTCAAGCCTGCTCCGCCATTCAATAAGATCATGGCTGATCTTTTCGTGGACTCAGATCCACTTACTCGCGTTCTCACCGTATCCCTTAATTCCGTTATTGTTCAAAAAAAATCTACCTTATCTTTAAAAATGTTAACTGAAGTAACGTCAACTACTTCACTGGGCAAGGAATTCCATAGATTAACAACCCTCTGGGTGAAGAAGTTCCTTCTCAATTCAGTCCTAAATCTGCTCCCTCTAATCTTGAGGCTATGCTCTCTTGTCCTAGCTTCACCTGCCAGTGGAAACATCCTCTCTACTTCTAGCTTATCTATTCCCTTCATAATTTTATATGTTTCTATAAGATCCCCCCTCAATCTTCTGAATTCCAATGAATATAATCCCAATCTACTCAGTCTCTCCTCATAAGCCAACCCCCTCAACTCCGGAATCAACCTAGTGAACCTCCTTTGCACCCCCTGCAGTGCTAGTACATCCTTTCTCAAGTAAGGAGACCAAAACTGCACACAGTACTCCAGGTTTGGCCTCAACAGCACCTTGTACAGCTGCAACATAACCTCTCTGCTTTTAATCTCAATCCGTTTAGCAATGAAGGACAAAATTCCATTTGCCTTCCTAAAAACTTGTTGTACCTGCAGACCCACCTTCTGTGATTCATGCACAAGGACACCCAGGTCCCTCTGCATAGCAGCATGCTGCAACTTTTTACTATTTAAGTAGTAAAAAGGATTACTATTACTCCTACCAAAATGTATGACTTCACATTTACTTACATTGTATTCCATCTGCCAGACCTTTGCCCACTCACTCAATGTATCTATTTTCTTCTGCAAAGTTTCACAGTCCTCTGCACACTTTGCTCTGCCACTCATCTTAGTGCCATCGCAAACTTTGACACCCTACAGGTGGTCCCCAACTCCAAATCATCTATATAAATTGTAAATAATTGCGGTCCCAACACCGATCCCTGAGGCACACCACTAGTCACTGACTGCCAGCCAGAATAGCACTCATTTATCCCCACTCTTTGCTTCCTGTTAGGCAACCAATCCTCTATCCATGCTAATACTTTACCCTTAATGCCATGCATCCTTATCTTATGCAGTAGCCTCTTGTGCGGCACCTTGTCGAAGGCCTTTTGGAAATCTAGGTACACCACATCCACTGGGTCCCCATTGTCCACCTCGCTCATAATGTCTTCATAGAATTCTGAAAGATTTGTCCAGCATGACCTGCCCTTCATGAACCCATGCTGTGTCTGCCCAACGGGACAATTTCTATCAAGATGCCTTGCTATTTCTTCCTTGATAATAGACTCCAGCATCTTCCCCACTACAGAGGTTAAGCTAACCGGTCTATAATTCCCCATCTTTTGTCTACTTCCCTTTTTAAACAGTGGCATCACATTTGCTGATTTCCAATCTGCTGGGACTGCCCCGGAGTCCAGCAAATTTTGAAAAATTACCGCCAGTGCACCTGCTATTTCTCCCGCCATCTCTTTTAGTACCCTGGGATGCATTCCATCAGGGCCAGGAGAGTTATCAATCCTTAGCTCCATTAGCTTGCCCAACACTACCTCTTCTGTAATAATGATTGTTTCCAGGTCCTCACCTACCTTCGTCTCTTTCTCAATTACTGGCATGTTATTAGTGTCCCCCACTGTGAAGACCGATACAAAATACCTGTTCAATGCCTCGGCCATTTCATCATATCCCATAACTAAATTCCCGTTCTCATCCTCTAAAGGGCCAACGTTTACTTTAGCCACTCTTTTTCGTTTTATATATTTATAGAAACTTTTGCTATCTGTCTTTATATTCTGTTTTATATTTTTCTCATGTTCTATCTTACTTTTCTTTATAGCTCTTTTTGTGGCTTTCTGTTGACCTTTAAAGTTTTCCCAATCTTCTAGTTTCATGCTGTTTTTGGCCACTTTGTATGCCTTCTCTTTCAATTTGATAGCCTCCCTTATTTCTTTAGACACCCATGGCAGATTACCCCTTTTCTTACAGTCCTTCCTTTTCACTGGAATATACTTTTGCTGAGCACTTTGAAAAATTGCTTTGAAAGTCCTCCACTGCTCGTCAACCGTCCCACCATAAAATCTTTGTTTCCAGTCTACTTTAGCCAAGTCCTCCCTCATTCTATTGTAGTTCCCCTTGTTCAAGCACAGGACCCTGGTATTGGATTTTATCTTCACACTCTCCATCTGTATTCTAAATTCAACCATACTGTGATCACTCCTTCCAAGAGGATCCCTAACTATGAGGTCATTAATTATTCCTGTCTTATTACACAGGACCAGATCTAGGATAGCTTGCTCCCTCGTCGGTTCCATTACATACTGTTCAAGAAAACTATCACGGATACACTCAACAAACTCCTCCTCAAGGCTACCCTGACCAAGCTGGTTCGACCAATCTACATGTAGATTAAAATCCCCCATGATAATTGCTGTACCATTTTTACAGGCATTAGTTATTTCTTTGTTTATTGCCCGCCCCAATGTGATGTTATTATTTGGTGGCCTATACACTACGCCTATCAGTGACTTTTTCCTCTTAGAATTTCTAATTTCCACCCAAATGGATTCAACCTCATTCTCCATAGAACCTATATCATCTCCCAGCACCGCCCTGATGTCGTCCTTGAATATCAGAGCCAGACCACCTCCCTTACCTTCCTGTCTGTCCTTCCGAATAGTCTGGTACCCTTGGATATTTAACTCCCAATCATGACCATCTTGTAACCATGTCTCCATAATGGCTACCAAATCATTCATTCACGATGATTTGTGCCGTTAACTGATCAACCTTGTTACGAATGCTACAAGCATTCAGGTAAAGTGCCTTTAAGCTAGCTTTCTTACCCTCATGATTTCCAACATCTCTAATAATATCTCCTGAGTTATTCTTCCTTTTTGCTTCTTTCATAGTCTGCCTTGAACTTAAACCCTCCTGCACACATGCTAACCTGCTGCTTACCTTTTTATTTACCATCATACTCCCTGTCGTTTTCCCCTTCCCTTCCCCCCAACTCACTAGTTTAAAGTCCTAGTGACCACCCTATTTATCCTTTTCGCTAGAACACTGGTTCCAGATCGGTTCAGGTGGAGACCGTCCCATCGGTACAGATCCCTCCGGTTCTAAAACTGATGCCAATGCCCCATGAAATGGAACCCTTCTTTCCCACACCACTCCCTTAGCCACGTGTTTACTTCCCTAATTTTCTTATCCCTAAGCCAATTTGCACGTGGCTCGGGCAGTAATCCGGAGATTATGACCCTCGAGGACTTGTTCCTTAATTTCGTTCCTAGTGCTTGATAATTCCCAAACAGGTCCTCCATCCTAGCCTTGCCTATGTTGTTAGTCCCAACGTGGACCACAACAACTGGATCCTCCCCCTCCTGCTCCAATATCCTTTCAAGCCGGTCAGAGATGTCCTGCACCCTGGCACTGGGCAGGCAACACACCATGCGGGACTCCCGATCCGGCTTGCAAAGGATACTATCTATCCCTCTAACTATAGAATCCCCTATGACTACCCATTGTCTTTTTGCTCCCCCCTCTTAAATGGCCTTCTGCACATGATGCCGTGGTGAGCTGGCTCATCCTCCCCCCAGCCCTTTTCCTCATCAACACAGGGAGCAAGTATCTCATACCTGTTGGATAACGTCAAAAACTGAGGCTCCTCCACTCCTGAACTCAGGATCCCCCTACGTGCCTCCCTTGCAGTCACACCCTGTTGTCCCTGATCACTAACTGAATTTGAATTACTTAATCTACCAGGTGTGACTGCCTCCTGAAACAAAGCGTCCAGGTAACTCTCCCCCTCCCGGATGTGCCGCAGTGTTTGAAGCTCAGATTCCAGATCTTCTACTCTGAGCTGGAGTTCTTCCAGCAACCAACACTTGCACTTGGTCCTCGCTGTCGCCTCTCCCTCTGCTGAAAAATGAAGGCTGCTGACGCTCGAGGTAAGCCCTTTAAGAGGGAAAACTTACCTTCCTGGCAGCCCCCTGGTCCTCGCTGTCGCCTCTCCCTCTGTTGCTGAAAAAATCTACATTATGTTGAACCTCAATCAGCTTTGACACCAAATATTTGTGAGAAATATAACTCAACTCAATAAAAAGAAGCTTTCAAAGCTCAAGAAAACAAAACACTCAAGATGAATTACAGTGCTGTCCATTAACTCCATGACTGAGGGATCAGAAGATATTACGAATTCTCTAGACCAGGAGAAATTATTTAATTGCCTACCAACTGCAG
This sequence comes from Rhincodon typus, assembly GCF_021869965.1. NCBI lineage: Eukaryota > Metazoa > Chordata > Chondrichthyes > Orectolobiformes > Rhincodontidae > Rhincodon > Rhincodon typus. The sequence continues at coordinate 36,133,972 of NC_063339.1, read as the reverse complement.
ATCGATTTTCAAAATCTGATCTTTTGATATCCATGACATTACTGAGACCGTAGACCATAAGACCCTAAGAAATAGGAGCAGGAAGAGGCCATTCAACCCCTTGAGCCTGTTCCATCATTCAATTAGATCATGGCTGATCCAACATTCCTCATATGCACTTTCCTACCCTTTCCTCATAACCCTTTGATTCCCCTATTGACAAATAATCTATTTATCTCAGCCTTAAACATACACAAGAACTCTTCCCTCACAGCTTTCAGGTGCAAGGAGTTCCAAAGATTCATAACCCTCTAAAAGACTCATAACCCTCTGAAAGAAGATAGGAAGGGTTTAGAGGGATATGGGTCAAATGCCGGCAAACGGGACTAGATCAGGTTAGGATAACTGGTCAGCATGGACGAGTTGGACCAAAGGGTCAGTTTCCAGGCTATACACCCCTATGACTCTATGTCACCTTGACACTCCTTAATTCTGGTCCTAGAATCTCCCGCGAGAAGAAACATCTTCTGAGCATTTACACTTTCAAGCCCCATAAGAATCCTATATGTTCAATGAGAACCCCTCTCATTCTTCTAAATTTCAATGAGTCCCAACCTGTTTAACTTTTGTTCATAGGACAATCCTTCCATACTGAACTGCTTCCAATGAAATAATATCTTTTAAATCAGCACACCAAAACAGCTCACAGTACTCCAAATGTGGTCTCACCAGTACCTTGTATGATTGCAGTCAGACTTCCCTATTGTACTCCAACTCCCTTGAAATAATGGCCAACATTCCATCAACCTTCCTGATTAACATCTGCACCTGTAGGCTAGGTTTCTGTTTTCTTTTTTATTCAATCAAAGGATGTGGGTGTCACTGGCTGGGCCAGTAGTTTTTGCCCATCCCTAATTGCCCAGAGGACAGTTAAGAATCAACCACATTGCTATGGGTCTGGAGTCACATATAGGCCAGTGCAGGTAATGATGGCAGATTTCCTTTCCTTCTGCCTGCACAAGTACCCCTTCGTGATAACACAGTGTGAAGCTGGAAGAACACAGCACGCCAGGCAGCATCAGAGGAGTAAGAAAGCTGACGTTTCAGGTCGGGACACTTCATGATGCAGCTTTCTGAAGTTTTTCTCCATTTAAGTAGTACGCTGTTCTTTTGTTTTACCTTCCAAGATGAACAACATCAGGTCTAAGTTGTATAGTCTTGGTGCAGTCAGTTCAGCTATTTAGAAGAAGCTGTACTAAAATAGTACAGTCAGCTTTATTGTCTGTTTGAAAACAATAAAATGACAATATCTAAAAGCACACCATTTGTGAATAGAAGGATCACATGCAAGTTCTCCTCAGCACAATGTCAAAAGGGAAAATTACTTCTTTCAGAAACACAACTATCTTCTGTTAGGGTGACGGTAGCTGAAGCAGCATAAAATGGCTGAAAGTGGTTCTCATATGGTAAACATCATGGATCATGGGATAATGTAAACCTGTCCATGGACTTATCATGCAGTCACATGATTAACCTAATTGGATGTGAACATAATCAGTTATTAATATGGTTGGTTTGTTTTAGCTAAAATGGGTTAAAGCAAATGTATAAAAAATCTATGTTTCCTTTTGTTCAATAGGGAAGTCCCTAGACTACCAGAGGCTTTTTCCTCACCGGTGTCAAACAATAAACTCTTTGATGCTTGAAGTTGACCTGGGTGTCAATGATACATTTAGAGATTGTGCCTCAACAATTCTCTGACATGGTTTGAGGAAACTTAAGATCATCCAGGGGAAAAAATATTCAACATTGGCATTGATGCCAGAAAATGTCCTTTGCAAAGGATTTTTGAGAAGTTAAGGAATCATCAAATTTCAGTATAGCAACAAATCACCCAGTAAACTTGTTTTGTCCTCAAGCAGCAGACTTTCGCACAATCAAATCATTAGCCAGTTATGATGTCAGATACTAGTAGTAACAAGGGTAATGCTCAATCTATTTTCTTTATTTGAGACAGCGTATAAATAATTTAACAACCATAAAAATGCTCAAGGCTGGAGGAGGCAGATGATGACACATTCTATGGTTTTTCTTCCAATTTGATACTATCCTTAACTTCTTTTAATAACTGCTGTCGGCTTAACCTCTTCCTAGAGTCCTTTTTCCATTTATCTTAGATGTACTTTAACTTGATAATACTTACTGTGTAATAAACTTTCACTGTTTATCAAAATTGAGCCTATCTTTTGCTGAAGATGTTGTGCAGGTATTCTTCTCCAGTTAGTATCAATAAAGAAGGATTGATGTTAATGAACCTACCCAAGGCAACCCAGATGGTTTAGCCACACCAGACCATTGATAGTGACAGTGGTGAAGTATTTGCCAAATATGAGAACTATCATCTCCTTAGGGGTAATTAGAGATGGGCAATATATTCTAGGCTTTAATGTAATTCTTTTCCCAGTAATTCATTTTTAAAATCGTAAATCATTATTCTGTTGCACAAAATGGAAGTAGGATGTACCAAGGTTATTCTGGACTTGTCAAAAACAAATGGTCAGACACGTGGGGTAAATGTCTTTTTTATCAAATGTGAAAAATTACGTGTCTTTGTCTATGAATAACTGTGAACTGGGTAGATGGTTTTTAAAATATGAGCTGGCAATGGAGTCCCTTTGGTAAGATTATTTTTGGGCCACAATAAGTGCTCAATGATAATGTACAGATGCAGCCTATAACTACTGAAGGTCAATAGATCACCTTTTAATAAGATTTGGCCATAATAATGTATATAAAAACATCACAATTATTTCCAATTTATTGCAAAGTGGCCTGAAAGTGACAGTAAGTAAAATCAGATACAGTATGCTATAAGCTTCACCAAAAAGCAGTTTTTTTCTTGTTCATTCAGATAAACATACCATCATATTATCAAATGTAAATAGATCGTATAAATACTCTGACAAGAGGATGTGTAGCACATAAAGCAGTGCAATTGCAAGTAAACATGCAAGGAGGCAGTCAGCATCACCTCGAGGCGTAGGCAAGAGCTGGATCCAGAGACAGAGAGTCAGTGTTATGGACAGGAGCAGGCAAGAGCAGGATATCAAGACAGGGAATCATAATCACAAGAATCACAGCAGTGTTGTGGAGCAGAGCAGGCCATGTGGCCCATTGTGCCTACACCAGCTTGTTAATTGAGCTTCATTACCTAGTGCCAGCCTCCTGCTTTATCCCCATACCATTGCACATTATTTTAGCCAATGTCCTCTTGAGTATCTCAATTGAATTTGACTCCACCATACTTCCACCCATTGCATTCCATATCCTAACTACTTGCTAAGTGAGAACATTTTTCTCACTTCACCGTTGCTTCAATGCAGAACTTTAAATCTATTCCCTCTTGTTTTTGTTGCTTTTATGAGCGGGAATAGCTTCTCCCTATCTACTCTATCAAGACAGCTCATGATTTTGAAAACCTCTATCAAATCTTGCCTTGGCCTTTTCTCTAAATGGAACAGTCCCAAATTTTTCAATCTATCCTCATGACTGAAGTTCCTCATAAAATGGAACTGTTCTTGCAAACTGCCTCTGCACTCATTCCAATGTATTCACATCCTTCCGAAAATGTGGCACTTAGAACAGTACACAATACTCCAACTGACATCTAACAAGTGTCTTAGATAAATTCAATATCACCTCCTTGCACTTGTACTCTATGCCCCTACTAACAAAGACGAAAACATCATGTGCTTTAATTACTATTCTCTCTACCTATCCTGCCAATGTTCTACGCACAGATATACCCAAGTCCCTGTGCTCGTGCAGCCCTCTTGGAATTGTACAGCCTATTTTCTATTGTTTTTCAATGTTCTTCCTACCGTACAGAGCATGGTAATATTAGTAATATTAGATCAATGGGATCCAGGGAGAGCTAGCCAGCTGAATACAAAATTGGCTTGACAGTAGAAGATAGTGGAAGGTGGTGGTAGTAGAGGGTTGTGGTTTCAGATCGGAGGCTTGTGACTACTAGTGTGCCACAATGGTTGATGACATGTCCGCTGTTGTTCATCATTTATGTAAACAATTTGGTTGAGAATATAGCAGACATGTTTAGTAAGTTTGCAGATGACACCAAAATTGGTGGTATAGTGGAAAGTGGAGAGGTTTATCTAAGAATACAATGAAACTTTGATCAACTGGGCCAGTGGGCCAACAATGGCAAATGGAGTTTAATTTAAAAGAATGCAAGGTGTTGCATTTTGGTAAGACAAACCAGGGCAGGAGTTTCACAGTTAATGGTAGGGCCTTGGGACATGTTGTTGAACAAAGACCGAAGAGCGCCTGTAAATAGTTCATTACAGGTGGACAAGGTGGTTAAGAAGGCATTTGGCATGCTTGCCTTCATTGGTCAGAGCATTGAGTACATGATCCAAAAGATCATCAGACGCCATTTCCGCCACCTCCAGCAAGATGCCACCAACAGACACATATTCTCCTCCCCTCCCTTGATCTACGTTCTGCTCGCAAAAAAGACCTTGAACTACCTGTTGCCTGCCACTTCAATGCACCACCCTGCTCCCTGGCCAACATCTCTGTCTCTGGCTTGCTGCAGTGTTCCAGTGAAGCCCAGCGCAAGCTGGAAGAACAACACCTCATTTTCTGCTTGGGGTCCCTACAACCCTCCGGACTCAATATTGAGTTCAATAATTTTAGGACCTAAACTCTCCCATGTCCCAGCCCCCCACCCCACACACCAGGCCTTGTTACCACATAGCCTGCCATTACACACCCCCTGTTGTTAGTCACTAACAGTCCCCATTAACAACTGTTCACCCTCCCAGCCTGATCGTTAGCAACTCCTTTCTCTGTCCAACTGTCTTTCTCTCTCTTTGGGCTCTATCCTATTGTTTAGTCCCTACCCCACCCACCTCCCTATTTTCTGCATATAAACTGACGTTTTCCCAGCCACCATCAGTTCTGAGGAAGGGTCACCGGACCCGAAACATTAACTCTGTTTTCTCCTTCACAAATGCTGCCAGACCTGCTGAGCTTTTCCAGCAACTTTGTTTTCGTTCCTGATTTACAGCATCCGCAGTTCTTTTGGTTTTTATTGAGTACATGAGTTGGGAAGTCATGTTACAGCTGCTTAAGATATTGGTAAGGCCACTTTTGGAGTGCTGCATACAATTCTGGTCACCCTGCTATAGGAAGGATGTTATTAAACTTGAAAGGGTGAAAAAAGATTTACAAGTATGTTACTGAGACAGGGGGGCTTGAGTTATAAGGAGAGGCTGGATAGGATGGGACCTTTTTCCCTGGAGTGTAGGAGGCCGAGGGGTAACTTTATAAATGTTTACAAAATCATGAACGGCATTGATTAGGTGAATAGCAAAGATTTTCTCCCCAGAGTAGGGCAGTTCAAAATTACAAGGCATAGGTTTAAGGTGAAAGGGGAAAGATTTAAAAGGGACCTGAGGGGCAACATTTTCACACAGACAGTAGTGCATATATGGCACAACATGGCAGAGGAAGTGGTAGAGGCGAGTACAATTACAACATTTAAAAGACGTTTGGACATGTATATGGATAGGTAAGGTTTAGAGGGCCAAATGCGGGCAAATGGGACTAGTTGAGTTTAGGAAATGCAGTCGGCATGGATGAGTTGGGCCAAAGGGTCTTTTTCCATGCTGTATGATTCTATGGTTCTGCATTGATGCTCATCTGCCACCAATCTGCCCACGCCACCAACTTGTCTATGTCCTTCTAGAGTTTTACACTTTCTTCCTCACAGTTTATAATTCTTCCAAGTATCTGTGAACATTAAGATTGTCCACTGCACATCAAGATGTAGATCATTAATATACATCAAGAAGAACAAGTTCCCGATCCTGACCCCTGGGGAACTCCACTTCCTCTTGCCCAAAATATATCCATTGAACATCACTTTCTGTTTCCTATTGCTCAGACAATTTTGACAATGTTGCTGTGTAGGATTGCCTGGAATCTTTAGTTTTATCCTTTGTTGACTTCATAACTTCTAGCCTTGATTTTTGTTGTTTTCCTAGGTTTTTCTTCTTTCTGCCCCTTCCTGCCATTCTCTGACACTCATTGCCCATATTGCTATTTTCCTCTTGTTTTTAGTCTTTGATATACTACCTCTTCCAACATTTGATCCATTGCTCCATTCTCTTACCTTAGTCACTGACTCACCACCAAACCACACAGTTTCCTGTCATTAGCTACATCCCTATCTAAACATCCTCTCTAATTCATCCCTTCTATCCCAGAGCTCCATCAGCTTTGAAAGTTATTAAATTAAGTGCAGTCCATCCTCATACTTACATGAAATATGATGCAGCAATATTTCCCACATTCCTTTGAACCTTTGGAAGTTTCATAAGTGATGGGGTGCTTTTGGCCAGAATTCATCACCTTTTAACTCATTGCCGCTAACTCCAAATCACCGAGATGCCAATGTTAGATTTCCAAACACCAATGACATGGTACAATCTATCTTTGACCCGCATTTGCCACCTAAGCGCATTCATTCTACAAATGAACGTGAGAAAACAGCAAGTGATGACAGGGAACACAGCTCAAAACAGATACCATCAGTCCTGGGCTCTACCTGGTCTTAAGATACACCCATCCCAGAGCCTCTGTGCCCCTTTCACCTCCAATTATCCTGCAGCCCATTTCCACCAAACTCTCCCCAATGTGGAGATCCATCATGTTCAACTTCACCTCCAGCTGTTCTCTCTGCATTCTGAAACCTGACATTACATCTTAATGATGGCCTCTCTGCTTCTCTGCACTCTCCCATTGTAGGCTACAGTGGCCTTTGCCAGAAAATGATAGCCATTACGGAGACATTACTGTAGGGTGACAAGAATGGAATCATGAATATTGAGGGGTACATGACATTCAAGAAGAATTGGATTGCAGAATTCAAAGGTTTAAAGGCACTTAAGTGTTCTGGCGCATGAGTTTCAAAAGGTTAGTATGTAGATACAACACATAATCAAGAAATAGCAGGGACTGCAGATGCTGGAGAATCTGAGATAACTAGGTGTAGAGCTGGATGAACACAGCAAACCAAGCAGCATCATAGGAGCAGGAAGGCTGACGTTTTGGGCCTAGACCCTTCTTCAGAAATGGGGGAGGGGAAGGGGGTTCTGAAATAAATAGGGAGGGAGGGGGAGGCGGATAGAAGATGGATAGAGGAGAAGATAGGTGGAGAGGAGACAGACAGGTCAAAGAGGCAGGGATGGAGCCAGTAAAGGTGAGTGTAGGTGGGGAGGTAGGGAGGAGATAGGTCAGTCCAGGAAGGACAGACAGGTCAAGGGGGCGGGATGAGGTTAGTAGGTAGGAGATGGGGTGGGGCTTGAGGTGGGAGGAGGGGATAGGTGGGAGGAAGGACAGGTTAGGGAGGCGGGGACGAGCTGGACTGGTTTTGGGATGTGGTAGGGGGAGGGGAGATTTTGAAGCTTGTGAAGTCCACATTGATACCATTGGGCTGCAGGGTTCCCAAGCGGAATATGAGTTGCTGTTCCTGCAACCTTCGGGTAGCATCGTTGCGGCACTGCAGGAGGCCCAGGATGGATATGTCGTCTGAGGAATGGGAGGGGGAGTTGAAATGGTTCGCGACTGGGAGGTGCAGTTGTTTAGTGCGAACGGAGCGTAGGTGTTCTGCAAAGTGGTCCCCAAGCCTTCGCTTGGTTTCCCCAATGTAGAGGAGGCCACCACGGGAACAGCAGATACAGTATACCACATTAGCAGATGTGAGGTGAACATCTACTTGATGTGGAAAGTCTTCTTGGGGCCTGGGATGGGGGTGAAGGGGGAGGTGTAGGGACAGGTGTAGCACTTCCTGCGGTTGCAGGGAAAAGTGCCGGGTGTGGTGGGGCTGGAGGGGAGTGTGGAGTGGACAAGGGAGTCCTGGAGAGAGTGGTCCCTCCGGAAAGCAGGTAAGGGTGAGGAGGGAAAAATGTCTTTGGTGGTGGGGTCGGATTGCAGATGGCGGAAGTGTCAGAGAATGGTGCATTGGATCCAGAGGTTGGTGGGGTGGTATGTGAGGACAAGGGGGATTCTGTTTTGGTTGTTATTGCTGGGATGGGGTGTGAGGGATGAGTTGCGGGAAATGCGGGAGACACGGTCGAGGGCGTTCTCAACCACCAAGGGGGGGAAGTTGCGGTCCTTGAAAAATGAGGACATCTGAGATGTACGGGAGTGGAATGCCTCATCCTGGGAGCAGATGTGGCGGAGGCAAAGGAATTGGGAATAGGGGATGGCATTTTTGCAGGAAGGTGGGTGGGAGGAGGTGTATTCTAGGAGTGTGGGAGTGGTGGGCTTGAAATGAATATCGGTTTCTAGGTGGTTGCCGAAGATAAAAATAAGGTGTTATGCTTCAGTTATATAGACCATTGGTGAGACCATCAAATATTAATGTCTTCTTAGTTAAGGAAGGATGTAAGTGGATTAGAGCTGGTTCACATGTGGATTTCTAGATTGATATCTGGAATGAGTGATGTATCTTATGTGGATAGGTTAGATAGGCTGAGCTTCTCGAAACTGGAGTTTAGAAGAGTGAGGCGTGACTTGATTGATCCTGAACGGTCTTGACAAGGAGGATGTACA
>NC_063339.1:36103343-36124953 GCF_021869965.1 Rhincodon typus | reverse complement strand
TTGTTATCTCAGACTCCAGCATCGGCAGTTCCTACTATCTCTCAGTTGTAAGCTTGCTGGTTTGGTATACTTTGCTGACTAGCAATCCTGTTATCTGCACCTAATGCATGAAATTGTTGTTGGCCTGCCACTATGTCTTCATGCATGCATTCAACTTCAGCAAGGAGTCAATGGTGTAATGGTCTTTCCTGAAGGCTGTAATAGATCTAGAGGCTCTAAGCAAGTTAATTAACCTCTCTGCAAGTTTTTTTTCAGATAAATCATACTCATACCCTTTGTTGCGGCAACTGGTGACAAAGTATCCAATCGACTCATGGCATTTCTGTCTGTACAACATGAGGTGGAGTCTATTCGTCCAAAAGTTGATTTGAATCTTCAGCTGGGTTTTCAAGTACTCTCAAGATCTTCTCTGGATTTTTAAAAAATTATCTTCAGAAAAACTGCTGTATTTATTCCTTGAAGCCACTCCTTCTAGACAGCAGGAAAAATTTTCAAGAAATAAAAGCAAAGTACTCCGGGTGACGGAACTCTGAAACCAAAATAAAGTGCTGGAGGAAGAGATTCAGAGTTAACATTTTGAGTACGATATGACTTCTTAGGAACTGAAGATTTTTGGAGACCTCCTCTCAATATCATTTATTGCTTGAACTGTAAAATAAAAGTTCATGTAATAAGTGTTTCTTAAATAACTCTAATTCAGTGATGATGTACAATCAACAATCAAATGTTTGTCTTCCAATTCATGTTGAAGCTCTGTGGTTTTTATTAATTGAAGCCGAGTGCAGAGCTTGATTTTCTTTTTCTGAAGAAGGGTCTAGGCCCGAAACGTCAGCCTTCCTGCTCCTCTGATGCTGCTTGGCCCGCTGTGTTCATCCAGCTCTATATCTTAGTATCTCAGATTCTCCAGCATCTGCCGTTCCTACTATCTCTGGATGTACAAAGGATATTTCTTTCTGACAGGTCAATCTAGAACCAGGGACACAGTTTTAAAATTAGGGGTCACCCTTTGAAGATGAAGATGAGGAGAATTTATTTTCTCTCAGAGGGTGTGTGACTTTGGAACTCTCTATCTCAGAAGGTGGTGGAGACAGGGTCATTAAATATTTTTAGGACAGAGGTGGATTGATTCTTCTTGGGAAAGGGAAATGAAAGGTTATTGGGAGTAGACGGGAATATGGAATTTGAAACACAAACACATCAGTCATGACCATATTGAATGGTGGAGCAGGGTCAAGGGGCTGAATGAAATTTCATTCGTTTCTATACTTTATGCCAGGGATTACATTGCACCCTAGAATCCTCCATGTAATGAAAGAAATCGATATGTCTTGCTGGAAGATAACTTTCTAATCTTAGAGCAGCAGAAGCAGCGTGGATTGTAATGAGGAGGCTGTAAAACTTCAGACTCTAACTGGAGTGGGCAGATCAATCATAACCAAGTGACTATACTAACAATTCCTCCAGTGAAACAATCTGATGCCCGAAGGATTACCAGTAAAGCAACCAACTTCATTGATTTGGGACTCGAGTGGGTGAATATAGTTCTGGATTTCGAAGTGGAAGGACTAACATCAAGTTAGTGTCTCCCTTGTGTCTCAGTAACAATATAACTCATACCAATGAATTATATATTAAATACCATAATAATGCAGTAAATTAGTTCATGCTTAAGACAAAAGCCTCTTCCTATTGACTGCAAAGTGGTTTCCTTCTATGATACTAGACACCAGTAGGAGACATGGTGGTGGCACATCTTTACCTGATGGATTTTACATTATGATGAGTTGTGGAGAGAATTTAACTATTAGTAACCATCCCCTCCCTATGATTTCCAGGGAGGTTTCTGCCCCAGCCTCCAAAACTGAACAGGATCAGCTACAAGTCAATTTTAATACAGTTTAGATGGAACCAAAAGCTGACAAACATGAAGTTTTTACATGGGCAGGAAAATAAACAGGAAAAGACTGCTACTTACATGGAATGAAAATTTGTAGGGAAATTGAAAGATATGGACATCTTAATGAATGTTCAAATGCCTCATTCAGGCTGCACACAAGTCAGTTCCCTTTGCAGTGATAGTAACAAGGTCAGCCAGGTGGACCTCATAGAATATGACTTCCTGACTGGAGCTGTTAATCTGGTCCAATCAGGGAGTCCTGGCTGACAGATAAGAACAGAAGTGTCAGAGGTTCTGTCCACTCTAAAAACTGGCTGTCGAGGAATCGGATCAGTGTCAAGGACTCTCCATGTGCAAATAACGGGTGACTTGGTGATGGGATACCAGCCTCTGTGGAGTTATTTCAATGTTGGTCTTAATTAGCAATAAATTGATGCTATTGGAATGATCAGCAGAAGCATGTAAAGCAAATGAAATATTGGAATTTAGTAAAAGTTCAAGTTTGAGTCCAAGTGGTGAAACAATCCTATTCCTCTATAGGGTGCAACTAGACAAGAGTGCTCTGTTAATGTTGTAGCTAGTGAAAGATTAGTGAGAGAGAGAGCAACTAGCATGATCAAGGGAAGGATGTAATTGGAATATCATAAGCATTTCTATAAATTGGGCTTGTGATAAAGGATAGGCTCAGAAGGGATTTAGGTTCTTTTTTGTTTACTGCTCATGGAATGTGAATCTGGCAAATGTCGAATTTTTTGCCAATTCCTAATTGTCTTGAGAAAATGATGGTGAGCAAATTTCTAGAACCACTACTGTCCAACTGGTGTGAGTTCACCTACAATGGTTTTAATTACGTAAAGCTAATGGTTCTGAAAGAGTTAGTGAAAGTTCCATCGAGCTTACCCAATCTGATGATGTCACATAGTCTTCAGGGGAGAATTGGGCTATCTGGTACAAGGACATGAAAGTGACAGTTGTGCCATATCTGGCTTTTAATAATCATAAGTGATTATGCCTAACTAGTCAACACAATTTATACTTATTGCTATCACACACTGAAATGCTTACTGTTATGGAAGGCAAATATGTCTTCTTGGTAAGACTCACAACTGGTCACCTGTACCATTAATAATTACACAAACCCTTAGACCCAGCAAGAAAGGAAGGTTGACGTTGCCACTATACCCAAACTTTCCAATGGATGGTAATACAGAGTACAACATGACATGGTAACCAACTGATGGATGGCATTGCCTGAAGATAACAATGGTACAAAAGGTTTGCTCAACCTGGAGAAAATAGTTTCTAAAGAAAAGTGAGTTCACTACTTTAAGAAAACTGACATTTTAATAAGACCTAGACAGTCAGTCAGCAGCTGAAACATGTAAACCAGCCTGCAGTCAGCTCCTTGCAATATAGTAGTAGTGTACTTCCCTCTGAGCCAGGAGGCCTGAGTTCAAGTCTCACCCGTCCTAGATGTGTGTCATAACATGGCTGAACATGTGGATTAGAAATATCTCAGCAGCACTTGTGGGAGGATCAACAGGGTGAAAACAGCACTCCGGAAGGAAATCTTTGCCTCAGAATTGATTCAAGGTATGAGAGAAATGGTGTAGGTTAGGAAAAAGTAAAAGTTAACTGCACTGGGAAGAGACAGAGCCCTTAAAGAGCAAGAGTCTGTGACTGTCAATGTGTATCCTGGGTGGTTTGTTGTCCCTATGGTACTTGGTCAGGGAGGTCACAGATCGGCCCCAGAGGTTGTGGCTCACAGTGGTACTAATAACATGGATAGGGAGAGGAATGCGGGGGCGGGGTGGGGGCGCGTGGTGAAGCTGGGATTTGGTTGTCCTACAATCGAAATTTAGAGAGCCAGTAGAAAATTAACAAACATAACCTTTAAAGTAGTTATCTCCCGATTACTCTCTGTGCCATGTTCAAGGGAATACAGAAATAGGAGGCTAAAGCAGTTGAATATGTGGCTGGAAGGTTTTGCAGGAGGGAGGGTGTTAAATTCCCAGGAAAATGGGATTGGGAGAGATGGTACTTTACAAGATGAATGGGATATATCTGAACAGAGCCCGTACTGAGCTCCTGGTGGTATGTTTTGCTAGTGCTATTGGGGAGGCTTTAAATTAACTCAGTGGGGGAGTGAGAACCAGGAAAATAATATCAGTGTGCATAAAATGCTGGGAGAGACAAGATAGCACTGAAATAGAGAATAGTAAGTTAATATGTGGAGATGGAATGAGGGGGAAAAGTGATGGACTCTAAATCAGAAACATACTGCACACATGTGAATGCAGTCAGCATTGTTAATAAGAGTACAAAGGAAGTTACAGGCACAGATTTCCTAGTGGTGTTAAGATGATGTGGGGATATGGCTTAGGGAAGGGCAGAGGTGGGTGTTAAATAATCCTAGTTATAAGGTTTTTAAAAAGATAGAAAGAAAGGAAAAAGGAGGTGGGATGACCTTTTTGTTTAAGGACAGCATTGCAGTAATGGAGAGAGAGAATGTTTTTGAGGGTTCAAGGACACAATCAGTTTTGGCTACAGCTAAAGTGCAAGCTGGGATAAAATACAGTTTGTATGGAATATACTGCCTGGAACTGAGGTGGGGCTAGGTTCAATTGTTCCCAACAGTGAGAACAAAATTACAAACAATGAGAGGCAATCTTCTGAAATTTACAAAATACTTAAAAAGGGAGATAGGGTAAATGCAGGTAAGATGTTTCCCCTGGCTGGGGAGTCTAGATCCAAGGGACTTAATGTAAAAGTAAGGGGGATGCCACTTAGGTCTGTGATGAGGAGATACTCTTTTACTGAGAGAAATGTAAACCTTTGGAATTCTTTATCACGGTGGTTGTGGATACTCAGTCTTTGATTATGTTTAAGGTAGAGATTGATAAATTTCTCATAACCAGTGGCATACAGGGTTATGAGGATGGGGTGAGTAAAAGGCATCAACAATCAGTCATGTACATATTAATAGGTTAGGCAAAACGGTCTGAATGGTCTACTCCTGTTCCCATATCTTCACATGTCATGTGACAATCTGCATTACTAGTTCACTAACATTAGCACTAATTAACAATTACTCATACACAAGATTCTAAAAGGAAAATGTAGTGTGGACCATGACAAGCTGGAAAATAACCTACTCCTGACACGATCACATTTTAGCATGCACTTAAAGTGGGAAAGTCATGAACATTATATCCAAGATATCTGCTTCAATCATTAACTAAGTGCACATCACAATTCACAACAATCATGTGAAAAAGCTTTTTACTGCTCTCTGTCCTAAGTTCCATCCATTTAATCTTATAGTTATATTCCTCATTCTAGATATTCTAGACCAGTCAGTTTCTATCTCATTTGTTCATAATTGTAGTTTGCTCTAATTAACAGCAGCTCCAATTTTTCCAACTATTTCTTTACATTTCCTCATATCAATCAATGTTCCAGTGAATCTGAATTCCACCTTCTTGACTACTACCACTTAACTCTTATAGTGTGGTGTTCAAAACGGCACAAAGTTCCACAACTGTGGTTTTAACAAATATTTTACATGGATTCAATATTACATGTCAATTTTTATAATCTATGCCTCTTGCCATAAAATTCAATATTCTATTTGTTATTTTGTGATCTTATCCAATAGAGATGACAGAAACCTGCCTTTCCCCTCAACACATTAAACTGTTTTGCTCCAAAATGGACCCAAAATGTTAAACTAGGTTCAAGAACACTAATGGCATGGACACCTAAAATAGAATCCCATTCACCTTGATGACTCAGAAGGTGAGTTAATGATTCAAGATCATTGTTACTCATCCCTGTGCCTAGCCTACAGCCTCAATTATGTTTGTGAATAGGCTTCTCCAAACTGAAAAAAAAGTTAGAAACATTTTTGTATAGTAGTTGAACATAAACTAATTCTATTTTTCCTACATAATATTATTACATTAAAATAAGACAGATGTTAATAATATATTTGACTTTTCAGCGAATTCTGAATGGAAAGCTAATAAGGTATAATGTATTTTTCTTTCTGAAATTCAAACTATAAAAGCACATCTGCATCATAAACACATTGGCTGTGGTGACCAGTTTTGGAACAATTCCACTACAATTTCCTATCCAACAGAGAGCACAGTCAGTGTTTACTTTATCAAGTTAATTATTTTACTTTTTACCCTACATGAGGTTTAATGCTTGCCTTTACTCCCAATAGAGCACTGCTTAAACAAACACTGCAATATAGAGAATATCTGGCTGCTGCACTTGACTCCATTGATAACCATAGGGAGATAAACTGTTGTACACAACATATTTTGCAATCTTTTTTCTCTGTCACAATGTTATTTTAAAGCATCTTGTTCGCACACAAAAATGATTTACAAAGTTAACAGGCTGACATAAATAACATTGAAATACATCAATGATAATGTCATTTTAAAGATCCACATTGCTTATAAAAATGATTCACAAAGATAACAGACTGACATAAATAACATTGAAATGCATCATCAAGACATTTTCAGAAAATAATTTGTTGAGCATACTGGCTGTTTCCCTTCAAGAAATAAAGCCTTTTTTAATGATTGCAATACCCATTTAAATATATATATTTTTATGTGCTCACAATATACTTCTGACATCCAATTATTTTTATCTCTATACTTGTACTATATAATCCATGTTAAAACCAATGTAACAGGACTGATAAAAGTAAATTAAGGGGAAACAAAAAATGGTAAGAATGTCCCTCTGTTTGTTATCTGTACAAAATTCAAAAATGTATGCATTAAGAATAATTTATTATCTCATCCCAAATGATGGATGATTCTGGAATCCTATGTTATGAGAACTGTGCATTGGAGATGGAGACACAATGGATTCTCCATTCTCTTCATATTATGCTAGTTCCTTGCAGTTTAAATAAAGAACACTTTTTCAGGAGATTCATTTTATAAAAGCACATGAAGGATAAATATGCTGATGCGTTTATTTTTCTCTTTCTGCTCTTTTCACTTCCATGAAATGTCTGATAAAGTACAAAATAAAAGTACACAGCAGAAAACAAGCTCAGTCCACAGAGGCTTCAAACAGTTAAATGTGTTCCTTGCACAGCATCATGTTGTAATTACAAGGTTTGTACTTTCTGACACCATGCACTAGCCAATAAATTGGACTAATAAAAGATATAATTATCTTCGAATTGCAGGAGACAGCAACGTTGACTGTGACTGCATACTTTACTTCTGTCTAATTTTATACCAAAATATTGAAAAAAAAATAAATATAGTTTTAGACAATTGTTAACACAACAACAAAATTAAACATTGCTTAGTAGGTGGAAAGATTATTGCTTAAACTACACTTGTTCCCAAACACATACCCAAAGAAGTTAGTAAAACACTGTTACATGGAAGAAATACAAATGCTTGTACTTTCATCTGTTCATCCCATCTAAAACACGTTCGACAGCAAAATTCACTAATAAGGATAAATGATATGACATACTGTAATTGAAGTGTTCAATGAAAATCCAACTAATTCTGTAGCATATTTTCCCATCAGTAAAAATAAAGCAAAGCTGGTGTCAGTTGGCCAACATCTGCTTGATTCCAGCTGTGGCATTATGTTGAGCTGTAAAAGAGGAGGGGCTGGGGGAGAACTGCAACAACCTAAATCAAGTGTCTGTCAGATGGATGTTCAGCAATGTACAGTATGTTACTGCACACTCATTTCATTTCACTATGTTTAAAAAAAGGCTGCATGGGAAGGACCAAATCTCAGAGAATAAATGTAAGAAATAAGGTAGAAATTATCAATGAAAATTTTATAAGAAGATCATTATTATAATATGGGGGAGGCAATGGTCTAGTGGTATTATCAGGAACTCAGCTGAAGTTCTGGGCTCTGGGTTCAAATCCTGCCATGGCAGATGGTGGAATTTGAACTCAATAAAACAAAAAACCTGGAATCAAGAATCTACTGATGACCAAGAAACCATTGCCAATTGTCAGGAAAAACCTATCTGGTTCACTACTGTCATACAGGGAAGGTAATCCTCACTTGGTGTGGTCTATATGTGACTCCAGTCCCACAACAATGTGATTGACTCTCAACTGCCATCTGAAATGGTCCAGCCAGTTACTCAGTTCAAGGGTAACTAGGGATGGGCAATAAATGCTGGCCAGCCATCCACATCCATGTCCCACAAGTGAATAAGAAAGAAATTTTTATTTCAAGAGTTTATAATCTAATTCAGTCAATCTATGATCGCAGTAGGAAAGGAACAATTGTAAGAGAAATGGAATGCAACCACAAGCTTCTGACCAGTGCTCCTGACTCTGGTGTCTAAATTATCCTTGTTTTCCTGTCATCCAATATGTTAAAATTATAGATTGATAGAAATATTTTTTGTGTGGGGTCTCTCATACCATGGCAAAACCTTCACGACTGTCAATATCTTGTATTATGTTGTGTGGCTAAACTAACTAATTCTGAATCAATTCCATATCATAGAAACTGTCTCTGTTGTACTGTACAGCTCAATTCCATGCCTGAAGAATTTGGTTTTAAATCTGCTTGGAGATTTAATCTCTTTGTCCATTGTCATTTTATTTAGTTGCTGTTGTTTCACTTATTTAAATAACTTAATTGAAAGTTCTTGCAGGATTTTTTTTTGCAGATGTAGCTGGTTTTACCGCTTAGTATCTTCTTCAGGAAGAATTCTTCAAGAAGTGATAATATCAATAGGCCACCACCTCCCCTTGAATTATGCTCATGTTATGCAGAAAAGATTTTTCCAAGTGTTTAAAGATCATACTACCAATATGAAGGAATGACTATAATTTTTCCAGTGATTTTCCATACTTTAGGTTTCTCATGCTATTTATAACAGTAAGGAATGATTTTACACTTTCTGTTTCTTCCTTTTGGTTTGTGTGTTGATTCAAATCAAATAAAATGGCATTGCATTGTTACAGTGGCTTTAAGAATATTTTTGACTGCATAACAACATTTTGTTTTATCCTCAAAATAATTTTTCTTCTTTCTTTGATTTTTTTACTCTCATTGTTTGAATAATACTGCTGCTATAATAATTTTCTTAACAAGTGAGTTCTATTGCAACTTTTTACGGCTTTTTCCAAATATTTTGAACATTTATAAGGTTGTTTATTTATTAAATATAGTGATGAGCCTTTTCTTTTAGATTCTCACTCTAGAATTTATCCTTAACTGTAGATGTTTTCACACTTGCTCTAAGGGACTTAACTCACTTTGGGCTTCCAATATCCTGTATCCCAGGTTATTGATTTGCATTTTTCCCTTTGTAGCTCTGTTTAGGACTTTCATTGGTTCACTCAAGCTTCTTCAGTAATTTTCAATGTTTCAACTGTTTTAAGCTTGTAAAGGATGTCTGCGTACTGTTATCAGTGCCACAATCTTTTTAATTGCAGGTTATTGCATTCGCAGAAGTTGATAGGCTCTGCACGTTTTTAAGCTGTTGAATATTCAAAGATATATTCACAGTTCTCTGACTGGAATATTTCTTCTTTCTTATCCTTGGATGGCTATGGTTTTTTACTGAATTGAAGCTGGTACTAATTTATACCAATATGGCAAAAATCCTCACTGTTATCACTGTAGTGATTGTAATGAAGTCAGCCAGCTGGGTATCATAGAATATGAGTGCCCTGATTGGGACTGCTAACCTGATCCAATCAGGGAGCCCTGGCTGACAGAAATAAACAGAGTGTCAGAGGCTGTGTTCACTCTGAGAGCTGGTTCTGAAGAAGCCGAACCAGTGTCAAGGACTTTCCATACGTAAATAAAAGGTGACTTAGTGATGGGATACCGGCCTCTGTGGAGTTATTTCAATCACCATCTTATACTATAGTGCAGGAGCAAGGAAGTCTTGTTCGAACTTAATAAAACATTGATTAGGCCATAGATGAAATGTTGTGTTTAGTTCTGGTCACCACACTACTGCAAGGACCTAATTACATTGGAGAGGGCGCAGGGAAAATTCACCAGGATGTTGCCTGAGATGGAGTTATGAGGAGAGACTGGAGCTTGTTTTCCCTGGGACAGAGGAAGTTCAGGGAGATCTGACTGAGGTATATAACATTATGAGAGGCATAGGCAGAGCAGATCAGGAGAATCTTTACCCCATGGCAGACATGTCTATGACCAGGGGGCATAAGTTTAAAGTAAGGAGTAAATGGTTTAGAGGGGGTCTGAGGAAAAGTTTTTCACCCAGTTGGTGATAGAAATATGGAATGCACTGTCTGAGAGGGTAGTGGAAGCAGCTATACTCGCAACATTTAAGGAGCATCTGGATGAGCACTTAAAGTGCAAGTAAATGGGATTAGTGTTGTTTGGTGTTTGTTGGATGGCATAGACATGGTGGACTAATGTCTGTTTTTATGTTGTATGACTCTATGACTTTCTGACATGGCCATTTGGTTGAATGAATGTGCAGTGTAGTTTCATACCCCACCTCAGTGAGTTGTATTAAAAAATCTGGAATTGCAATATTGTTTCAGTAATGGCAACCATAGAACTATCATTGACATAAAGCTATCAGGGTCACTGACATCCTTTTGGGCAAGAAAAGCTGCCTGGTTTAGCTTATGTGTGACTCCAGACCCACACAATGTGGCTTGCTCCTAACTGCATTCTGAAATGGCCTGGAAAGCCACTCAGTTGAAGAAAAATTAGGAATGGACAACAAATGCTGCAGCAATGCCCACATCCCAGAAACAATTTAAGAAAAGTTATTCATGTAGACAGGGCTGTTCAGCAGGTGATGTCCAATTATGTTTAAAAATAGATGTTTTGCTTTCGGTTTTATACGTGTGTGCTGTCTGGATGTTATGAGCGACATCAACAGTGTACGCAGCTCTTTCGTTGTGTGCTTTTAATGCCCACCTCCATGAACTTGCATTCAAGATAGACTAGTCAAGGAGAAGGCAAGGTCAATAATTGTCTTCAAGCTTCTTTATTATATTGTTTATTACATACTAAGACTAAATGCTACAATACATGGCATTCAGTGATCTATGGTCAACATTGGTTGTAGTATTTGAAGGAAGAATGTGAGCTTGGGAGTATTGTTGAACACATTGATGTCTAGCCATATACGTTCAAGATTGACTGATAATTTGCTACAAAGTCATTAGATTGGCTGTTGTTTCCTCCATGGCAACAACTTGGCCAAACAATGTCAATTTGCCAACCAGTCAGCACACTTTTTTCCTTTCATGTCAATTGTCGTGATTGTTTGAAATTTGGCAATCTTGCTTTTATCCTGAACAAAAACAAATTTGCTGGAAAAGCCCAGCAGGTCTGGCAGCATCTGTGAAGGAAGAAACAGAGTTAATGTTTTGGGTCCAGTGACCCTTCCTCAGAAGATATATTGCTTTTATCCTGATGAGTGAAAGTTGAAAAGCTTTAACATTTCTCAGTATTTAAAAGAATTATATTCTTCATAGTTTCTAACCTCAAAATGATGAGTAGTGGAAACTGCAACTTTGGAATGGCTTACCCTGTTGTGGCTTCTGTATTATGTTCATTTTAATTTCCATCACTCATGCAGCGTTATTCATAATTAACCAAAAACCTCTAAGGAAAAAAATATGCTAAACATATGGCAGATTAGACAGGGCCGTGTGATTACAAATATTTGTTCTGTAACAAATCTGACAGATAAATTTGCACTGGATTAAATCTGTCTTGGAATTAAAAGTCAGAGAGTCATAGAGTCATACAGCACAGAAGCAGACATCTTCGGTCCAACTCATCCGTGCTGACCAGTCCTCCCAATCTGACCTAGTTCTATTTTCCAGCATTTGCCCCATATCTCTCTAGACCCTTCCTATTCATAAACCCATCCAGATGCCTTTTAAATGTTGTAATTGTACCCACCTCCACCACTTCCTCTGGCAGCTCATTCCATACCCACACTACCCTCTGTGTGAAAAATTTACCTCTCAGTAAATCATGTAAAATCTGTCATCATATGACATATAGTAAATGTGATTAAAAATAGGAGACCCCAAGGATAGACTCTCAAGGGACTCCAGGGGCACTAGATCAGAGACAAGAAGTCAAGCTACTTCAAGAGATACTCATTATTGGAAGGTAGGATGGAAGATGCAGGTGAGGTAAATTTAAGACGACAATTGGTAGTTGAGAAAAGAAGGCCATTGATTATCCTGGTATACTTAACTGTTGTACAGTAGGATGCAGGACTCAATGCTACTTGATGTGGTCCAGCTAGATCAAGTGGTAAATCACTAAATCACTGCTTATCACATACATCAAAGCCTGTGGCCCTTGGACATAATGTAGAAAAACCAAGGGCCAAACCAGAGGACTGACCAGGGTAGAAGACTTAACAAAACCAAAACAGAAATTGTTGGCGAAACTCAGCAAAGTCCCGATCACCGTGAGAAGAAAGCAAAGCCAACATCCCATATATAAGGAGTCCAGAGTCAATTGTGAAGTCTATTGACCAGTTCCAAAATGTAGACTGAAATTACACTGTGGGAACTCTATTCCTCTGAGAGTCTCCATTACTGGAGTAAAGAGCTGAGCGATTTGGATGAAGTGTGTCAACAGGTCCATATATTTTGAATATGGTCTCTGCACATAATGTGCTTGAGCATGGAGTTCTCTGGTTGTCAAAATATCTTAAAGAGATATTGTGCCAACTTCAGCCGACTATTTATTGACTCCAGGAAATCTACTAGGCCAACATTGGAAGTTAGTTAAGGACATATGACAAAAATAGTCCTTCTAATGAAATGAACTTGTATGTGTTACTGGATGAGGTCATATTTGGGACTGAAGGAAGTGGCCTCAACCCACAATTTGCAGCAGATATGTCAGGAGCTACCATATCTTGTTTGTGTCTTACATCAGTCACTCTTAAACAAATGTGGCTTGTGACCAGTATGTTCAACAGTACTCCCAAACTACCATTCTACCGTCAACTAATATAACCAATGTTGACCATTGATGTCTCTGATTATTGTTAAACATTGCTGTCTGCAAAATGGTTTCTGTCACCAGACAGAATTACTAACAATGCGTGGGTTTCACAAACAATTCACAGTACTTATTATGTGATTCAGCACAACACATAACCCTCCCAAGAAGAGGGTTATGAAGGTTGGAGGTAAAAGATATTTGGGTAGTTGGAAAATAGTTCATTGAAATGGATGGCATGCAATTTACAAGATGCTATTATGACTTTATTAGGTACAGTTGTTCATGCTTAGACCAAATTAGAAATGATCACTATTCTGTCCGTTACTGATTAGTATAATTGTCTATATGCCAAATAATCACATTTTTCCCTTCTTTCTCCTCTATTGATTTGTGGTCCATTAATTCAATGGTTGGTCTTCTCCATTTGAAGAATAAGGAGATGAAAATTAGTTTTGAAGTCTTCTCAGGCTTCGGTGCTGAACTTCCTTGATTTCTTGAAGTGGTATAAACTCTGCTGGCAGCATTCCTCTCAAAAGTTCTACCAGTACTCAGACACATTTACAATATATAAGACCATAAGACCATAAGACATAAGAGCAGAAATTAGGCCATTCAGCCCATCGAGTCTACTCCGCCATTCAATAACTTCCTCAACACTATTCTCCCACTTTCTCCCCATAACACTTGATCCCCTTGATAATCAAGAACCTTTCTATCTTCGTCTTAAATGTGCTCAATGACCTGGTCTCCACAGCCTTCTGTGGCAGTGAATTCCATAGATTCACCACTGTCTGGCTGAAGAAGTTTCTCCTTATCTCCATTCTAAAAGGTCTTCCCTTTACTCTAAGGCTGTGCCCTGGGTCCTAGACTCTCCTACCAATGGAAGCACCTTCCCAACATCCATTCTGTCCAGGCCATTCAGTATTTTGTAAGTTTCAATTAGATTCCCCCCTCATCCTTCTAAACTCCAATGAGTATAGTCCCAGAGTCCTCACACGTTCCGCATTTCTGGGACCATTCTCGTGAACCTCCTCTGAACCCGCTCCAGGGCTAGTACATCCTTCCTGAGATATGGGGCCCATATCTGCATTCTATACTTGTGCTTAGGGTTCTCGCTCGCTTTGCTTCAAACAGCAGTCTCATAAAATTGAGGAATTGTGATGATAACCAAGAAATTGCATTGTAATTATGGTAAAATATATTCATGGAGTTATTTTTCAGTTCTGGCAGATCACTTATGCTCCATCAATTTTTGGATTATTACAGATTAAAAAGAAATAGTGAGATAACCTGAGCCCTTTTCTCATCTGGTTGTTTGCACAGGGCTGTTTTAGATGGTTTATTTCATAAACTTTTTGAGAGCAGTCATTTAAAGAATAGACTCAAATAAGTTCCTCAGAAGATCAAATAAAAAAAAGATACATTTTTATTTGTATAACAACCAAACTATACACACAATGAAAACACTCACTCCCTCACATGCACAGACACATATACACAAGAAAAGATACTACTCCAGGGGTAAAGCATGCATCTACGTCATTAACGGAATAACAAGAAACAAGGTAAGTGTCCTTAAGTAGGCTAAGTTGACAGTCAATTTAGGCAACATTCTTTTCTTCTTTCTACAAGATAAAATTCCCTCTGTGCTGTGTAGTCCAAGACAGATTTGCCGTGGCTTGTCCTTGGAACAACAATGTTTGCTATCTCTGGCCAATTTCTGTGATCACAGAATCGATACATCTATTATCAGTATAAATGGTTTGGTGTTGTCTATCATTGCCGCACAATGGACAATGAATGGCAGCTGCTCACACCTGCTCCTGATGAAATGGCTTCTTCATGACCCTCTTTGTTAAGCTTCGAGCTTGCAGACCTTGAGGCTTGGATCGCCATTGTATTTGAATTTTGGTAAATCCAGACAATGGGCATTGTAAAGTCTATGAATGACCTTGCATTCTGAATGTATCTTCAAATTTTGGTTCTCCAAAGAGACATTTACATTTTCACAACTTTCCAGAAACATGGGCCAATGTCTGTATAGAAATCACAAAATGTCACCCGACTCCTTGTGTGTATCTTGGCTCAAGGTAAATTGTCCATATTCCATTCAGGTTTTTAAAACGTCTTCATACACTTGCTGATGTATAGCAAAAGTATGATAAAGTTTTAAGAATCCTCTTTTTCCCAGGCAATTGGCTTATTCATTGGTGTGCAGAATTCTGACTTGACAAGTGTTACCAGTACTTTTCCTTGGCAAATCCAGAAGTATAGAAACATAATGCAATGCTCATCCTAATGGATGAAGTTGCAACATTGACACAACTTATACAGAGGACTTATTAAAGATGGTGAGATCACTTGGCCCATAAACCGTGATGAATGATACTCAGTGAAAGCAGATTTTTCAGACATATCCAGGTAGGCATCTAAACATAGGCTTCTTGGGAAGAGCAAGAAGGGGAAGTAGATGTCAAATGCTGCATTTCAATCCTGTGTACACTTTTTGGCTGTTTATGAATTCTTTGCCAAATCTTGCATGATTGTGGAGTATCCAAAGGAGTACTCTGTGTTGAGAACATTGCTTGTTCATAGTGAAAAAGCAACTATCGCTACCAGTGCAGTATGAAAAATGACACATAACATCAGAAAACTTGTATAGCAATATTACTTAAATAGATATACAAAAAGAACTCATCATTAAGAAATAAACTGCCAAAAAATGGAACAGAAATTTCTTCTAGGTCTTTCTTTATGTGGGTCATCAGTACAAAAGCAGTGGTCAAGTGAGCAAATAAATAAAATCAATAACTTTGGAGATAAAACATTTGTGATGTTGCATTAAATGATAAGTTCTCATGTGACACTGATGTTCACGTCATAAACTTCTTGCCACCAGGTAAAACTGAAAACTTTTTTATGTGCTGAATAATACTATTTGATTCATGTAAAAGCATTTTCTCAATAAAAGTCTGTAATTTTTTGTTAAGTGATAATATTTTAAACAACCTCAGTGAACAGAAAAGCAGGACTGTTAGCTACACATTCTACCTTGAAATCAATTGCGTAGTCCATCCTAAAATGTGGGGTTGTATGAGACATCAAACCCCTAAGGTTGCTTCCATTAATTAAACATTATGAAATAAAAATAATGAATAAATATGCAAATGAAATTCTCAAATGTTCAATGGTTATGAAAACTACGCATTAAATAAAAGCAAAAAAAAAATTTCACATCAGCTATCAGCAATTGCCCTCTACTATAACAGTCTAAATAATATTATTGTGGATTTAAGGCCACATTTTGTTCAACTCCCAAAATGTAATGAGTTTTGCACTTTCAAAATTCATACAATCAAACAGTTAATAGTAAACTGAGCATTTCACACCTTGTTATGCATAGATAAGTCTGCTAACCGTTGCAGTGATACATCAGTTACAATGGCTGAATACATATTCATTTTAATTAATCAATTGATGCACTGAATAACAGGCATTCTCACATGTAATGAAGAGTGAAATTATGTTTCCTTATTCAGTGGTTGTGCAATTCAACATCGCCATCACAGCTCTCAGAAAGCAAGCATTTTCTATCCTTGGGCTAAGAGATCTGTAAAATTGAAAGAAACTACATCTATAGTGAGGAAAAAAATGAGACTATAACAACCTGGTTGCACACTAAGCAATGTCAAATGCATTGCTTCTCCAAAATTACACCACCATAATCTTTCAAGGGGAATCTATTCCCTATCAGAAAGAATTAAGTGCCCACTGGGAATCTGGTTAATTAGATCCAGAGGAATGGTGTAGCTATCAGTCAACATTTCCATATTGCTGTCCATCCTTTGAGTGTTCATTCATCACTTTTCCAGTTTAATCCTCAATATCAAACAGTGACAAAGTTTTTCCATCTAATATGTAATAGGTACCATTGCCATGCCATTTTGCAACCCTTCAAAAACACTCATCAACTGAAAATATGTGGGAAAACATAATCACTCTACTTCCACTCCCTGATTTGATTTCCGCAGTTTGTAGCTTCATTTTTCTCTATCAAACTAAACTTCCAATGTACAAACATATGAATTAGGAGCTCTAGTGGGTCACTTGGCTCTTCACTCTTGCATTGCTAATTGATAAGATTAATATTGGTTTGATTTACTCCACATTCTCACCTACCCATGATAACATTTCATCCATTTGCTTATCAAGAATGTATCTACCTAGGCCTTAGTGATATTCAAGGACTCTGCTTCTTCTGCTTTTGCAGAACAGTAGCCCAAAGTTTCATGAATCTGTGAGAAAAATATTCTCCTCATCTCTGTTCTAAATGGGCGACCCCTTACTTTTAAAGTGATTCGTAGTTGTACAAGCTCTCACATTCACCCTGTCAAAACGTCTCAAGATGAAGCAGTCTCTTACTCTTCTAGACACCGATGGATACAAGACTAGGCTGTCCAAGCTTTCCTCATAAGACAACTCTTCCATTCAGTTATTAGCCTAGTAAGCCTATACTGAACTGTTTCCAATGATTCCTTAAATTAGGAGATCAAACTGCACCTGTTTAGCAGAAGCATACCTCTCTTTTTTTGCATTCAATTCTCTTCATAATAAACAAAGACATTCTATTAGCTTTTCTAATTAATTGCTGTGCTTGCATATTCTCTTTGAAGAACAGCCAAAAAGAAACAGAAAACCAGTATATTATGCACCAGAAGCATTACCTAACATGAAAGCTCAATATGCAGCTGTTGGAAAGGAAACTGTTGGAAATGACATGGGCATGTGAGAAATTTCCAGATTACACATTGGGTTTCAACAGTCTTATGAAGACTGATCAGAAACTGCTGATCTCTGTGTTAGATGAAAAAGAAATGACAAGAATGCCTCCACAGTTGCAACAATTATGCCTTTGCTTCATAAGATTTTCATTCTAGACCAAAAACATGTAAGGGAAGTTATGGATATCAATATATGCTCTCCCTAACACCATTATTGATACTAGCTGATAAAGAATTTTCTGACAAACTCAGTTAATATTCTCTAGCAAAAGAAATGTTGTGAACATTAACACAAAGAAGGATTAGCTTAATCAGAGAAGAATAGAAAGGCATCCTGAGTGTGTCACCATACATCAATACTGTTTGGAATTCTGGCCAGAAAAGAAACCTACAAACATAAAAAACAGTTCACTATTGTTGGTGAGATATTGCTTTTTGATGATAGACTAATTTGCCAATGGGAAACTTGTAATGTTTTTAAGGTTGCAACACATCACTAATTCACCAAAATATCCTTAATCTAAAGATTGGCAGAAAAGCTGTAGTTAAACAATGGACTACCTTCAAAGACATGATTTTTTTGGGCACAGTCAAGTTGAGTTATTTCCAAATAGTAGTAACATGAATACAAAATTGGCTGAGCAATAGGTGAGAATAATGGTTACTGGACATTGTTATGATCCTATCAGATGACAATAGCCAGATCCCAGAGTGAAACCTGGCTTGATAGATTGTAAATGTTATTAATGTAGTTAGGTTACCATAGAGGTCAGTCACTGAACGTATTCACGTAAGGCTGTCAATATACTTTTAACAAAAGAACATACATCTATTGCACAAAATAAAAGAAAACAACAAATCTATGTGTATATAGATATGATAATTTTGAAAAGTCTTAACATAAACAGCAAAATAAAGAATCAATCCATTTCACAGCAATATCCTTTACAGACACTCAGCTCCAGTGAAGTACCACATAAATCTTAACTTTAAAATTTCTTACTTAACTGATGAGGTTGCAAGTTTTCCTTCTGATGATTTTCTGCACATTCACCAGATGTGATTTTCTCTGGTGTTGTTCCTTCCTAAGACACAGTGCTACCCTAACTCAGTGTTGCTTCATCACTGAATCCTAAGATAAAAACACAGACATTCTTTTTTCAGCCCTGTCCATGTGGACTGCTAAAACAGCTGGAAGAGGGAGATCCATTGAAGTATTCAAGAGGACATTAGATAATTATTTGAATGGATACAATGTGCAGGGTTATGGAGAAATGGTGCTGTCATAGTGTGATAACATAACAACCTGCCTTGGAGGGTATCTTTTTCAGAGCTGTAGAAAATGTGCATAAAGCATCTGACAGTGTTTCCTCAGTGTGTGTGACATTCTCTTAAACTCCTGGGTTGCTACACACACCAGTTCCTGAGCTGTGCCTGAAGTACCCTTCGAAGATAGAAAACATGAATTCGAACAGACAAGGGGAAAGTGTTAAACTGTGCAGATGATCATACTTCATATATGAGTGTCACATTAATGCAACATGAATGAGTGTTTGTGTGTGTGTTAATTAATTTGGTCACCAGGTATGTGTAAGATCCACATATCTCCATTTTCAATGTCCAGGTAGTCTAACAATCTGTTGATTTTTAATGCCTCCTTCCCCACAGCAGTCATGGTGACAATAATTAGAGGGCCAACTGTTAGTTCTCTAAAATTCTGCATGCTCTTCTCCTATAAATAGCAAAAGCAGCATGCTATAAATGAAAAAAAAAGACTGTTTGAGAGGATTGAACTGCAAATTTGAGGAAAGCAACAGTGATGCATGTGAAATGGCAGTAAGACTCAAATGAATGTCAACTTTGGCTGTACTTTTGGGGACATAAAGAGTACTTTAAGAAAGAGAAATGGATAAAGCTGCAAGCTGTGTTGGTCGGGAGAATGTGGGGAAGTAGCAGTCTGCAGTTTGTGACATATATATGGGATGTTACTCTGCTTTCCTACACTGATAAGATTATCCACCCAAACGCTGTGAAGAGTGTTTATCTGCAGGACATAACAGCCCACATCATGACATATAAGGTACCACAGAGAAATAAGAGAAAGTCTTCTCATGTTGAGCCCACATCATTGCATTTGCCCTGTCACCCCTGGCAGTTCTGGAATAGATCTATTCTGTTCCCTACCAGGGTTCCTTTGAATTGGGAGCCTTTAGCTGTCAGATGTGAATCAATACCACACTTGCTGTTTTCAGTTTGTTGGGAAATCTGGAAGCAGGAGGCTGATGTCATGACTGACTTAAAGTTCCATGACAACGTAAAATCCAGCAACTTTTAGGATCAAAACCACTGCCAATCCCCCCAGCATGAATGGTTCTGAATGTTAACATTCTGCCATTAACCTTATTTTCAACTTTTCACAAATATTACCTAATCTAATTATTTCCATGTTTTAATTCAGCAATAAATGTTGTCTTGCTTATGTTGTTCACATGCCAAGACAAATAAATCCTGAGTGACATTATCCCTTAAGTAATGCCACTAAATAAAGGAACAATTGGTAATTGAGCTCATTGCTGTTTGTGGCATCTTACTGATAGGAAAATAGTTACTGTATTTCAAACCATTACAGTCAACGTACATGAATTGTGTGTAAAATCTTAATGGGCATCAACAGAAAGAACTAAATGACTACATTTCCTGACCATTTGTAATTACCAGATGGAAAACTTACCTAATTTGCAAATGCAAGTTTTTCTAAGCCCTTTTATTTATTTAGAAAAATTAGCAGCAACAAGAATATCTTTCCCCGTGTAATCAGCAAAATAAATACAACAAGAATGAACATGCTAAGAAGTTCTTTCCATCACAGGAGGCATGTTGCAATAAAATTACAAACCTTTTGAACATTAAAGACTCTCCCATTAACTTATCTCATTTAATATTGATTACAAAACTGTATGATTTCCAGTGGTGTTACAAATAAGATCTCTGTCCTTGCACATATCTTGCAACCTAATTATAATTACATTAGTAATTCATATACATTACACTTCAGTTTTCTGGTGTGTGTTGCCTTAGAAAATAACATTCCTGTACCTTTAGCTTTCCTTTTCTTTATTGCAGACTTGTGACTATAAAGTTTTAATGTTCAATTCATTCAAATGCATGGTTAAAATGCTTATCTGTAAACATTTGTCAGTACAAAGAGTTCATAAATTTCCAAGAGAAAATTCATCATTTTAACTATCAGGTACAAAATAATACGATACAGTATGTATCACTTTTCCTTCATTTCACAAGCTCCTTCATTGATGTTTTCTGAATGCAGAATTAAATTCATCCACCCATGAAACAACTATCTGATGTCACAGTAATGCCTTTTGTATTAATTTAAGCACTGCTGCTGTTATTATAAAGATCAGGGTGTTGCTGAATGAAATATTTTTTCTTTTGAAGCTGATGGTAGTGTTAAATACGAACTAACATAACTCATTTCACCCTACCAAAAGTCAGTTACATTGGCAGAACTGTATTTCATAGAATCAGTGGAAAATACAGCAGAACTAGTCATTTGACAATAAATATGCACTTTTTTTTTGTTCTCCCCATGTCCTTTAAAATGTCTCTTTTTCAAGCCAGTATTTTCCTTTTGAGAGTGTCTCTGAGCCAGAAGCTCATTCCAGGACTTGGTAGCCATAGAAGGTTTGTTTGTAAGTTGGCCACAATCGTTAATTATCAACCTGTGAATCATTCCAATATCCCTATGGCAGGTTGTAAGGTGAAAGAGTCTTGGTTAGTTACGAATGATATGAAGTGGTGCTCCTCAATCTATAGCCACTGTCAGCAGATTGGCAAACTGATCCAGGAAAAGATTAGTGATGGAAACAGACAAAAACATAAGCTCTGCCTGCTTTATATGTCACTA